>NC_135973.1:2780500-2910500 GCF_053455715.1 Rhinoraja longicauda
CTAAAGTCGATAACTGCACGTTGCGAGGCTGCGTTTCCCAACCTGTTCATCAACGACTCGCCTTCAGTCATCTGTGTGTTTAGGGATCTAGGGGGAGTTCTGATCTAAGACCATCTCCCCACCTCCCTCTCTCCCCCTCCCTCCCTCTCACACGCACCACACAACTACACCCAGTGCACACATCCCCTGTGAGTGTGAGTGTGAGTGTGTGTGTGAGTGAGTGTATGTGTGTGTGTGTGTGTGTGTGAGGGTGAGTGTGAGTGTGTGTGTGTGTGCGTGTGTGTGAGTGTGTGTGTGTGTGGTGAGAGTGTGTGTGTGTGAGTGTGTGTGAGTGTGTGTGTGAGTGTGTGTGTGTGTGTGAGAGAGTGAGTGTGTGAGTGTGTGTGTGTGAGTGTGTGAGTGTGTGTGAGTGTGTGTGTGAGTGAGTGTGTGTGTGTGTGTGTGTGTGTGTGTGTGTGAGTGTGTGTGTGTGAGTGTGAGTGTGTGTGTGTGAGTGTGTGAGTGTGTGTGTGAGTGTGTGTGAGTGTGTGTGTGTGTGTGAGTGTGAGTGTGTGAGTGTGTGTGTGAGTGTGTGGTGTGTGTGTGTGTGTGTGTGTGTGTGTGTGTGAGTGTGAGTGTGAGTGAGTGTGTGTGTGAGTGTGTGTGAGTGTGCCTCTCTCTCTGTGTCACTGAGTGAGACAGTCAGCCTCTCTGTGTCGTTGTGCGAGGCGGGACGCTCCAGACCACAGCCCGGCCCGTCTCCGGCTCCATCTCCAGCGGCGCAGAGACAGAGTGCAGCCCGTCCCCAGCCCAGCTTGTTTAAAGGTCTCAGCTCCCACCCCGCCGTCCGCTCTACACTTACCCGGCTCCCTCTCCCCCTCCCTCTCTCTCCCTCTCCCTCTCTCCCTCTCTCCCTCTCCCTCCCCCCCCTCTCCCTCTCCCCCCTCTCCCCCTCTCCCTCTCTCCCTCTCCCTCCCCCCCCTCTCCCTCTCCCCCTCTCTCCCTCTCCCTCCCCCCCTCTCCCTCCCCCCCTCTCCCCCCTCTCCCTCCCCCCCTCTCCCTCACCCCCTCTCTCCCTCTCCCCCTCCCTCTCCCCCTCTCCCTCCCCCCCCTCTCCCTCCCCCCCCTCTCCCTCTCCCTCCCCCCCCTCTCCCTCCCCCCCTCTCCCTCCCCCCCCCCTCTCCCTCACCCCCTCTCTCCCTCTCCCTCTACCCCTCCCTCTCCCTCTCTCTGTCCGACCCCCAGCCCCGCCACATAGTGAGTGAGTGTATTAGTGTGTGTGTGTGAGTGTATTAGTGTGTGAGTGAGTGTGTGAGTGCATTAGTGAGTGTATGAGTGTGAGTGGGTGTGAGTGTGTGTGTGTGAGTGCATTAGTGAGTGTATGAGTGTGTGTGAGTGTGTGTGTGAGTGAGTGTGTGAGTGCATTAGTGAGTGTATGAGTGTGAGTGGGTGTGAGTGTGTGTGTGAGTGAGTGTGTGCATTTATGTTTAGTTTTACGTTGTCTCTGTGCGTGTTGAGCATGCCGTCTTGAGACAGCTTTTCCTTCTGAAGGATGACAGGCAAATCTCGCCCCACCCCCTTCACCCCCCCCCCTTAGCCCCCCCCCAATCCTGGTGACCCCCCCATTGCAGAGAGGCCAAGGCCCCGTGTGGGCACGGACTGAAGACAGACACAAAGTGCTGGAGTAACTCAGCAGGTCAGGCAGCATCTGTGGGGAGAGGGAATGGGTGGCGTCTCGGGTCGAGACCCTTCCTCAGACTGATGCCTGACCCAGGATGAGACCGTTGTTGTAAAGTAACTTCAGCATCTGCGGCCGCTGACTGACCGACCGGCCATCCCGGTGAGAGGAAAGGGCCAAGTGAGATGAACCGGTTGGTGCCTTCAATGGGGCAGTAGGAGCGCAGTGGGCCGAATGGCCTGCACTGCTTGGCTTCCAATGATGTTCTTGGTGCAAGGAGGAGGCTTGTGGTTGTGATGCTGGAGGTGGATATATAGATATATGTGTATTATAGATATATAGATAGGTAGATGTAACACGCCAGGCGAGGTAGCTTCTCGAGAGTTTAGTACCACACACACACACACAGACACACCACACACACACCACACACACACACACACACACCACACACCACACACACACACACCACACACACACACACACACACACACCACACACACACACACACACACCACACACACACACACCACACACACACACACACACACACACACACACACCACACACCATACACATACACACACACCACACACACACACACACACCACACACACACACACACAGACACCACACACCACACACACACACACACACCACACACACACACACACACACACACCACACACACACACACACACCACACACACACACACACACACACACACACACCACACACACACACACACACCACACACACACACACCACACACACACCACACACCATACACATACACACACACCACACACACACACACACACACCACACACACACAAACACAGACACACACAGACACAGACAAACACACACACGCACACACACACAGACCACACACACACACACACACACACCACACACACACACACCGTGTGTGCGTATATATATATATATATATATATATATATATATATATATGTGTGTGTGCTAGATGCAGGAAAAATGTTCCCAATGTTGGGGGAGTCCAGAACCAGGGGCCACACACACAGTCTAAGAATAAAGGGGAGGCCATTTAAAACTGAGTTGAGAAGGAACTTTTTCACCCAGAGAGTTGTGAAATTGTGGAATTCTCTGCCACAGAGGGCAGTGGAGGCCAAATCACCGGTTAGATAGAGCTCTGGGGGCTAGTGGAATCAAGGGATATGGGGAGAAGGCAGGAACGGGGTACTGATTGTGGACGATCAGCCATGATCACAATGAATGGCGGTGCTGGCTCGAAGGGCTGAATGGCCTCCTCCTGCACCTATTTTCTATGTTTCTATATATATATACCACACAGAGACAGACAGACACACACACGCACACACATATACAGTATATGCCACACACACGCACACACACACACACACACACACACACACACACACACACACACACATATACAGTATATGCCACACACACGCACACACACACAGATATATATATATACAGTAGATATACAACACAGACACATGTAAATATGGTGTGTGTGTGGTATATATATATATAGGAGTGGGTGTGGGTGTGGGTGTACATATGTACGCGACTAGCACACACACACATATATATATATATATATATATATACAGTATATATGTACACACAGATATACACACACACACATATATATACGCGCATATATACAGTATACACACATATGTACTACATAAACATACCCACAATAGACAATAGACAACAGGTGCAGGAGGAGGCCATTTGGCCTTTCGAGCCAGCACCGCCATTCAATGTGATCATGACTGATCATTCTCAATCAGTACCCCGTTCCTGCCTTCTCCCCATACCCCCTGACTCCGCTATCCTTAAGAGCTCTATCTAGCTCTCTCTTGAATACACTAGTTGCGTATGTAAGCATGTATATATTGTGGCAATATACATTAATGTATATATATATATCCATATACCACAGGGATGTTGTTGCTTGCTTACTGACGTTTGCTATTAGCCAGGTCACATCTCACCTGGTGTTGTACAGAGTCAGGAGGTTTTGGTTCAGCAAGTTGTGGCGAGCCACAAGTCTCCTTTACAACCCCTAGAGAGACTTTAGACTTTAGAGATATAGCGCGGAAACAGGCCCTTCGGCCCACCGGGTCCGCACCGACCAGCGATCCCCGCACACTAACACTATCCTACACACACACTAGGGACAATTTACCGAGGCCAAATTAACCTCCAAACCTGCATGTCTTTGGAGTGTGGGAGGAAACCGAAGTTCTCGGAGAAAACCCACGCAGGTCACGGGGAGAGCGTACAAACTCCGTACGGACAGCGCCCGTAGTCGGGATGGAACCCGGGTCTCCGGCGCTGCGTTCGCTGTAAGGCAGCAACTCTACCGCCGCGCCACCGTGACCGCCCAACTCAATACCAGTACCTTGGAATGTGAAACTTCCTTCATTTGTGTCAGTTTAAGCGCCATTACTAAGATTTAAGTGCAAAGAATCGGAGATAGACACAAATTGCTGGAGTAACTCAGCGGGGCAGCCAGCGAGAAGGAATTCCTTCTCCCCAGAGATGCTGCCTGTCCCGCTGAGTTCCTCCTGCTTTTTGTGTCTATCTTTGGTTTAAACCAGCGTCTGCAGTTGCTTCTCCTGCAAGGAACCAAGACAGGTTCTCTGGTACAGAACAGCACATGACATGTTAACCTGCTGCCTCGAATGAATGTTAAAATATCTGTTTGGAATATTTATCCCTGAATCAACATTACTCGGATAGATTATAGTGACGTTAATCTTTTTGGCTCTGTGGGGGATCGCAGTGTACAGATTGGCTGCATATGCTAACTAGTAAGCACACTTCGAATGTATGCCATTGACTATGAAGAAATTTGACACCCACTACAATTAAATTAGAGGCGGCACTAGGGGTTGCCAACTTCTTCACTCCCAAATAAGGGACAAAAGCTGACGTCACCGCCCCGCGCCCCGCGTGACCTCACCTAGCCAGCGGCCACGTGCTCCCGCTCCACCAATGATGGCCGCCCGGGCCGGGAGACGGGTTGCTGCGCAACCTCTGTTAGGCGGCGCCCAGGCCTCCGGGCCTACACTGTCCAGACCTACAGTGTCCGGGCCTACAGCATCCGAGCCTACAGCGTCTGGGCCTACAGCGTCCAGGCCTACAGCGTCCAGACCTACAGCGTCCGGGCCTACAGTGCCCGGGCCTACAGCCCCCCATGGGCCTACAGCGTCCGGGCCTACAGCGTCAGGGCCCACAGCGTCCAGGCATACAGCGCCCCCCGGGCCTAATACGGGACAAGGACGGTCCCATACGGGACAAACCAATTTAGCCCAACATACGGGATGTCCCGGCTAATACGGGACAGTTGGCAACCCTAGGCGCCACGGTGGCACAGCGGTAGAGTTGCTGCCTTACAGCGCCAGAGACCCGGGTTCGATCTTGACTACGGGTGCTGTCTGTTCGGAGTTTGCAAGTTCCTACCTGTAACCACGTGGGTTTTCTCCGGCATTTCCAGTTTCCCCCTCCACTCCAAAGACGGAGAGGTTTGTAGGTTGATTGGCTTGTAAATTGCCCCCTAGTCATAGAGTCATAGAGGCCTACAGCACAGAAAGAGGCCCTTCGGCCCATCGTGTCCGCGCCGCCCGTTACCAAACACAGTCTAATTTTAATCCCATTTTCCCGCATTTGGACCGTGTGTTTGATAGTGCTAGGCTTCACACATCATGAAGTCCCTGGAGGTGAGGTGCCCACTCACCTGCGACCCCTGGTTAAACCCTACATGGACCCCCTGCAGTTTGCTGACCAAGTAAAGGTGTGTGTTGAGGACGCCACCATCCACCTCCTCCATCGATCCTGTGCTCACCTGGATAAGCCGGGAATTACTGTGAGAGTCGTGTGCTTTGACTTCTCCAGTGCTTTTATCACCATCCGGCCTGCACTGCTGGGGAACAAGCTGACCAAGGTGCGTGTGGATGCTCCATTGGTGTCCTGGATCACCATCTACCTGACTGGACGACCACAGTGTGTCAGGCCACAGAACTGTGTCTCGGACATGGTGGAGAGCAACACAGAGGCCCCACAGAGACAGTCCTCTCCCCCTGCCTGTTCACATCTCGCACTTCAGATACAAACCCGTCTCCTGCCACCTGCAGAAGTTTCCAGATGACTCTGCCATTGTGGGCTGCATGAGTGAGGGGAGTGAAGCTGAATACAGAGGGGTAGTCAACCACTTTGTTGAGTGGTGTGGGCCGAATCACCTGCAGCTCAACACCGACTAGACTGAGGAGTTGGTGGTGGACTTTAGGAGGAGAGGATCACCCCTGTCCCCGGTCAACATCAATGACAATAGACAATAGACAATAGGTGCAGGAGGAGGCCAGCACTCTTGTGGTTTACTGAATGCGATCAGTATTAGAAATACTGGCTGCCTCACAGCCCCTGTGCCCTGGGTTCGATCCTGACCACGGGTGCTGTCTGTACAGAGTTTGTACGTTCTCCCCGTGACCTGCGTGGATTTTCTCAAGGGCGGCACGGTGGCGCAGCGGTAGAGTTGCTGCCTTCCAGGGAATGCAGCGCCGGAGACCCGGGTTCGATCCTGACCATGGGTGCCGTCTGTACGGAGTTTGTACGTTCTCCCCGTGACCTGCATGGGTTTTTCTCTGAGATCTTTGGTTTCCTCCCACACTCCAAAGAAATACAGGTTTGTAGGTTAATTGACTTGGTGAATGTAAAAATTGACCCAAGTGGGTGTAGGATAGTGTTAGTGTGCGGGGATCGCTGGTCGACACGGACCCGGTGGGCCGAAGGGCCTGTTTCCGCGCTGTATCTCTAAACTAAACTAAACTAAACTAAAATCAGTATTTCTTGATTAGTGCGGGTGTCAGGGGTTATGGGGAGAAGGCAGGAGAATGGGGTCAGGAGGGAGAGATAGATCAGCCGTGATTGAATGGCGTAGTGGCGTTAATGGGCCGAACGGCCTAATTCTGCTCCTATCACTTACGACCTCATGAGTATAAGTGGGTTAATCTGGCGTTGTCAGCATCTCCACTGCTCTGGTAAGAACCTGAAGTTACTTTCAACGATCAATGTTATTAGAGGTTTTTAGATTTTGTTCCAAATATAAAATCTACTCATGAATTTTACAACATCCCCTACCCACTAGAAAATCATTAGAACTTACAAAGGAGAGCGATGAATGTGTAATAGTTATTTAAAATCACAAATGAACAAAGGGAAAGCAAAGGTAGGTTTGATTAATGGAAACTTTTCTGATAGTGATATTCATAGATTTAATATTCTCCTTTATGTCATCCTTAGATGTTGTTTGCAAAGTCATGAGCATTTTCCTCTAGTCATATCGTTACAAAGGTCATAAGTGATAGGAGCAGAATTAGGCCATTCGGCCCATCAAGTCTACTCTGCCATTCTACGGCAGACCTCGACCCGAAACGTCACCCATTCCTTCTCTCCCTAGATGCTGCCTGACCCGCTGAGTTACTCCAGCACTCTGTGAAACGTCACCTATCCATGTTCTCCACAGATGCTGCCTGACCCGCTGAGTTACTCCAGCACTCTGTGAAACGTCACCTATCCATGTTCTCCACAGATGCTGCCTGACCC
Source organism: Rhinoraja longicauda (assembly GCF_053455715.1). Lineage (NCBI taxonomy): Eukaryota > Metazoa > Chordata > Chondrichthyes > Rajiformes > Arhynchobatidae > Rhinoraja > Rhinoraja longicauda. The sequence goes on from NC_135973.1 coordinate 2,787,787, forward strand.
GCTGAGTTACTCCAGCACTCTGTGAAACGTCACCTATCCATGTTCTCCACAGATGGTTCGGAACTGTAGATGGTGGTTTAAACCAAAAATATCATCATAACTTCTTTGCACATCTTTAATTCATTTGTTCCATATCTCTCTATATCATCTATATCTCTTGTTTCGCCTTTGTCCTGACTCTCAGTCTGAAGAAGAGTCTCGACCCGAAATGTAGGGTTGCCAACTTCCTTGCTCCCAAATTAGGGACAATGGGTGACGTCACTTCCCCACACCCCACGTGACCTCACCCAGCCAGCGGCCACGTGCTCCCACTCCACCAACGGTGGCCGCCCGGGCCGGGAGGCAGGTTGCTATGCAACTTCCGTTGGGCGGCACCCGGGCCTCCAGGACTACAGCGGCCCCCGGGCCTACAGTGTCCGGACCTACAGCGTCCGGGCCTACAGTGTCCGGGCCTACAGTGTCCGGGCCTACAGTGTCCGGGCCTACAGTGTCCGGGCCTACAGTGTCTGGGCCTACAGCGTCCGGGCCTACAGCGTCCGGGCCTACAGCGTCCGGGCCTAATACGGGACAAACCAACTTAGCCCAAAATACAGGATGTCTCGGCTAATACGGGATAGTTGGCAACCCTACTGAAAGGTCACCTATTCCTTCTCCCAAGAGATGCTGCCTGATCCCGGTGAGTTGCTCTGTGTCTATCTTTGACATGTCCTAATGGTTATTTCCAGATCAGCATCTTTCTCGAACAACCTTTTTGTCTGCTCGAGTCAGGGAACAGGACTCCATTCACTTCTTTGTGATTAGCTCCCTAGGTTCTTGTGTTATCTCTCCATTGCAAACAGGCGTCCCTGCATGTTTGACGCTCCAGGGAGACTGCCTGTAGATTTGCCTCCTGCTCGTACCCTGACCCAACATCCTGCATGGATTGAATTAAACAAACATTAGGTTAACAATTAACAAATTGAAAATGGTTTACATGGGCTTTTTGACCAGACAAACCTGATCACAAACGATCTGTGCCTCAATTCCCCGTCTACCTTCCATAGATTTTTAAACAAATGAAAATATCAATCACGATTTCAAAATCGTAAGCTAACCTCAGCTTCAGTGGCCTTTCAGAGAGAGTTCTGGACTTTTGGTAAGGACAAATGTTTCATGGAAGTCATTCTGAACAATTGTGCTCTCCTGCTCGCTATCCCATTCCTTTCTCTCGCCCGCCTAGGTGTTGCCAACTGTCCCGTATCAGCCGGGACATCCCGTATTTTGGGCTAAACTGGTTTGACCCGTACGGGACCACCCTTGTCCCTTATTAGGCCCGCGGGCCGCTGTAGGCCCGGCCACTGTAGGCCCAGGGGCCGCTGTAGGCCCGGACACTGTAGGCCCAGGGGCCGCTGTAGGCCCGGACACTGTAGGCCCTGGGGCCGCTGTAGGCCCGGACACTGTAGGCCCAGGGGCCACTGTATGCCCAGGGGCCGCTGTAGGCCCGGACACTGTAGGCCCAGGGGCCGCTGTAGGCCCGGACACTGTAGGCCCAGGGGCCGCTGTAGGCCCGGACACTGTAGGCCCAGGGGCCGCTGTAGGCCCGGACAGTGTGTAAGCTAACGGAGTGTGTTCGGGGAGCGGGGCCGAGTGTGTCCGCCTAACGGAGGTTACGTAGCAACCCGCCTCCCGGCCCGGGCGGCCACCATTGGTGGAGCGGGAGCACGTGGCCGCTGGCTGGGCGAGGTCACGTGTGGCGCGGGGCGGCGACGTCACCCTTTGTCCCTTATTTGGGAGTGAGATAGTTGGCAACAACCCTACCTGTATCTGAGGAAGGATGTGCTGGCTCTGGAGAGGGTTCAGAGGAGGTTTACAAGAATTACAAGGTTTACAAGCACACCTCCAGATTCAGGGACAGTTTCTTCCCGGCTGTTATCAGGCAACTGAACCGTCCTCTCACCAACTAGAGAGTGGTCCTGACCTCCCATCTACCTCATTGGAGACCCTCGGACAACCTTTACTTGGGCTTCACTGGACTTTACCTTGCACTAAACGTTATTCCCTTTCTCCTGTATCTGTCCACTGTGGACAGCTCGATTGTAATCACGTACAGTCTTTCCGCTGACTGGTTAGCGCGTATCAAGGGCAAGCTTTCCATTGTACCTCAGTGGATGTGACAATGATAAGTTAAACTCAACACGTTCTCAATTCTTTTCCCAGGGTGTCATTGGGCATGAGGGCAGTCTGGCGGAGAACGCGATCTTGAGGACTCCGGTACTTGGCATGGAAACTCCAAAGATATCCGCTGACCCTCTGTGGGACCAAAGCCCAGGGCAAGTGAACGAGACATCGTACAGTAACGCCTACGGTAACTGGACGAGCAAGGAGCCGTTCATGAGCAGCGTCAACACCATAGTGCTGTCGGTGGTGTACTTCATCGTCTGCGTGATTGGACTCAGCGGGAACACGCTGGTCATCTACGTGATCGTGCGTCACGCCAAGATGAAGACGGTGACCAACATCTACATCCTCAACCTGGCTGTGGCGGACGAGCTGTTCATGCTGGGGTTGCCCTTCATCGCCACGCAGAACGCCCTGAGCTACTGGCCCTTTGGCTCCATCATGTGCCGGCTGGTCCTCACCATCGACGGCATCAACCAGTTCACCAGCATCTTCTGCCTGACGGTGATGAGCGTGGATCGCTACCTGGCGGTGGTCCACCCCATCCGCTCCACCAAGTGGCGCAGGCCCCAGATAGCCAAGATCGTCAACGCCTCGGTGTGGGGCCTCTCCATCATTGTGGTCCTCCCCATCATCATCTACTCCAACCTCCAAACCACCATCAACACTTGTAACATTGACTGGCCAGAGCCCAAGGCAGCCTGGTCTGTGGCCTTCATCATATACACAGCAGTCCTGGGCTTCTTCGGCCCCCTCCTGATCATATGTCTTTGTTACCTGATGATTATCATCAAAGTCAAGTCGTCCAGTGTCCGGGTGGGGTCGACCAAGAGGAGGAGATGTGAGAAGAGAGCCACCAGAATGGTGGTGATCATCGTGGCTGTGTTTGTGATCTGCTGGTTTCCCTTCTACGTCCTCAACATCATCAACATCATCTTCACGTTGCCCGAGGAGCCGGTGTATGTGGGCCTGTACTTCTCCTTGGTGGTCCTCTCCTACGCCAACAGCTGTGCCAACCCCGTCCTCTACGGGTTCCTGTCGGACAACTTCAAGAAGAGCTTCCAGAAGGTTCTGTGCTCCTGCAAGTCCAACGGGATCGAGGACGTGACGGAGCAGAGGCAGGAGAAGAGTCGGTTCCCCGACACGTGCCTGACTCAGAAGCTGGCTGAGCACAACGGCAGCATGCAGACCAGTCAGGTTTAGCACCGCCAGGCTGTGGGACTCTGGCTGGCCAGGCAGAGATCGAGCGGGGGGTCAGGGGTTGGGGGGGGGAAAGGCAGGAGAATGGGGTCAGGCGGTAGAGGTAGAGCGGGTGTCAGGGGTTGGGGGGGGAGAAGGCAGGAGAATGGGGTCAGGAGGCAGAGGTAGATCGGCCGTGATCGAATGGCGGAGTGGACTCGATGGGCCGAGTGGCCTAATTCCGCTCCTACAACGTGTGAAGAAGGGGTCCCGTGTACACAGAGCGCTGGCAAATCTCTCCTCTGTACCAGCGCTTGCTGAGAATGTTCCACAGGAGCCTCACCACACATAGCCTTCACTGGAGCAGTGAGGAGCACGTACCCTTGGCAAACGCCGGGGGGCTTTGGCGGTTGTTTCAGATGTTTATGTGCATGTGCGTGTGTGTGCGCGTGTGCGTGTGTGCGTGCGGTTATTACCAGGAAGGCAAGAGCTTCAAGGGCCTGTGCAACATGCGTGCACACGCACACACACACACACACACCCACACACACACACACACACCCACACACACTCACACACACACACACACACACACACACACACGTACACAGGCACATAGACACACACACACGCACACACACACATATATGTAAACACATATACACATGCACTCACACACACGTGCACACACACATACAGTATATACCACACACACACATGTACAAAGGTATACACACACACGCGTGCGCACACACACACACACACATGTGCACAGGCACACATACGCATACACACATGTATAGCCGCACACATGCACATAGGCACACACACGCATGCACATACACACGTGCACGTACACACACAGACACACACATGTACATGCACGCAAGCATGTGCACAAACACATACATGCACACGCACACGCGTGCAGAAAATTAATGAACACCAGCAGCTGAGCATAAAGGTTGCAACTTGCCATGCGTGCCCCACACTGTGCACTACGTTACCCAGCAGCAGATTCCTGCCTTCAGGGTGATTAAGTTACGTGTGCACAGCGGCCCCATGATAATGTGTCTGACTCTGAGGAAATGCACCATCGACCAACGGCCCTCCCTCCCTGCCCAGGTTCAGAAAACCATCCCCACGCTCACACTCCAACGTGAACTCAAATGTCAGCGCTGAAATAGGTTATACTGAACATCTGATCATTGCTTTTCATTTCACAGCCTAGAAACAGAATGTAAAATGTGCCACCACTTACTCCAGCCAATATTGCAGGAAATGGTGTCTTTGTTTTATAATCCTTTGGAATTACCATCAATCCTTTGGTGAAATATCTGTAAGATGGTCTGTTTACACTTTTACTGTAAGAACGCTCGATTCTTCCGAGTTCTGAAGCCTGATATCAAGGGATGGTGAAGGTGTCTATTTTATGTGCATAAGTTGATGGTCATAAGTGATAGGAGCAGAATTAGGCCATTCAGCCCATCAAGTCTACTCCGCCATTCAATCATGGCTGATACTATCTCTCCCTCCTAACCCCATTCTCCTGCCTTCTCCCCATAACCCCTGACACCCGTACTGATCAAGAATCTATCTATCTCTGCCTTAATAATATTCAGTGACTTGGCCTCCGCGGCCTTCTGTGGCAATGGATTGCACAGATTCACCGCCCACTGACTAAAGATATTCCTCCTCATCTCCTTCCCAAAGGAACGTCCTTCAATTCTGAGGCTGTGACCTCTGGTCCTAGAATCTCCCACCTGTGGAAACATCCTCTCCACATCCAGGCCTTTCACTATTCGGCAAGTTTCAATGAGGTTCCCCCCTCGTCCTTCTAAACTCCAGCGAGTACAGGCCCAGTGTTGTCAAACGCTCATCATATGTTAACCCACTCATTGCTGGGCTTGTGGGTAAACGTGATGTTTCTGCGTCTCATTATTCCAGGTGGGCCCAAAGATGGGATTGTACAGTAGAGTTGGCACATGTTCCAATGTATCAAAGCATAGCCTTCGATGGAGTTACTGACCTCACATCATTCCCACAAACCTACAGAGCCACAGTCACGGGTTTGCATTTAATTTTGTTCAGTTTATTGTCACGTGTACCAAGGTACAAGGGGAATGTTTTTGTTGCATGCTAACCATTCAGCAGAAAGACAATACTGTACGTGATTACAATCAAGCCATCCATAGAGTATGGCCACAGGATGAAGGGGATAACGTTTAGTGCAAGGTAAAGTCTGATCAGAGGTAGCCCAAGAGTCTGCAAAGAGGTAGATGGGAGGTCTACCTCTAGTTGGTGATAGGATGGCTCGGTTGGGAAGAAACTGCCCCTGAATCTGGAGGTGTGCGTTTTCACACTTCTGTAACTTTTGTCCCGATGGGAGAGGGGAGAAGAGGGAGTGACCGGGGTGAGACTGGTCCATGATTATGCTGCTGGCCTTGCCGAGGCAGCGTGAGGTGTAGATGGAGGCGGTGGGAGGGGAGGTTGGTTTGTGTGATGGTCTGGGCTGCTGGCCTTGCCGAGGCAGCGTGAGGTGTAGATGGAGGCGGTGGGAGGGAGGTTGGTTTGTGTGATGGTCTGGGCTGCTGGCCTTGCCGAGGCAGCGTGAGGTGTAGATGGAGGCGGTGGGAGGGAGGTTGGTTTGTGTGCGTGATGGTCTGGGCTGCTGGCCTTGCCGAGGCAGCGTGAGGAGTAGATGGACCAACTTCCCTCCAACAAATGTTGTAGTAAATGTTTTTTTTTTTTTGCTTCCCTTTGCGGTTATCGTGGGTCCTTCGGTGAATTGTCTGTGAAGCGGTCTGTTTACATGTCTCGACTCCCCCGACTCTCGGTCTGAGGAAGGGTTTTCGACCCCAAACATCACCTTTTCCTTCTCTCCAGAGATGCTGCCTGTCCCGCTGAGTTACTCCAGCACTTTATGTCTATCTTTGGTGTAAACCAGCATCTGCAGTTCCTTCCGACACACTTTTGTCTCCTTTTCACCTCTAGCCTTTGTCACTCACTCGACCCATCCAACATTCACCCCCCCCCCACCTCACACCTGTATCCACCTATCACTTGCCAGGCTTTGTCTTGCCCCCACCTCTTTTTTCCAGCTTTCTCCCCCCCCCCCCCCCCTCCAGCTACGATCGGTCTGAAGAAGGGTCCCGACCCAAAAGGTCTTCTGATGGTATTGCTCCATAGATGCTGCCTGACCCGCTGAGTTCCCCCACGATTCCAACATCTGCTATTTCTTGTGTCTCTGACTACGTTTGTTGATGTTTCTGATTTCTTTGTGGTTCCAATTCAGAGGTGTAAAGGACGCATTATAAATGCAGATCCCCTTTAGAGTTAGATCCATATGCTGTAAAGGCCAACGCTCGTAGCAAGCAGCGTGCCTTACTGATCCAACCGTTAATATTCTAAAACCATCCTCCAGGACACTATGCAAGAAATCTCATGGTTCACTTCTGACTTTCGTTTCTTTCCTCGATCTCATTGGGATCGTGTAACCAGCTCAGCCACGGGTCAGTTGGCAATCTAGTCAACGAAATGGGCGTCTGGGGTTACGGGGAGAAGGCAGGGGAATGGGGTGAAGGAGGGAGAGATAGATCATCTGGGATTGAATTGGTGGAGTAGACCTGACGGGCCGAGTGGCCTAATTCTGCTCCCATCACTTATGAAAGCCCACTTCGAGTCTTGCATGGAACGGTACAGCACAGGAACAGGCCCTTCGGCCCACAATGTCCGTGCCGTGCCCTTGTACAGCACAGGAACAGGCCCTTCGGCCCACAATGTCCGTGCTGAACACGCTGCTAAGTTAAACTAGCCTCCGCTGTCTGCATGTGATCCATTTCCCACCATTCCCTGCACATCCAGGTGCCCACACAAAAGCCTTTTAAACCTCACTATCGTGCCTGCCTCCACCCTCCCCCCCTCCCCCCTCCCCCCCACCCCCCGCGGCACGTTCCAGTTACCCGTCACCCTCTGTGCATCGCACACCTCTGTCAAAACTTGCCCCTCTCACCTTCTCACCTTACAGCAATGCTCTCTAGTCTTTGACATTTCCACTCTGGGGAAATGTTCTGACTGTCTGTTCTGGATTCTGTTCTTGAGTGTAGAGCCTCAGGTTGATATTGCCGTTCAGGACTGGATGAGTGCCGCACAATCAGGGCTGGGGAGGTAAACCTAGGTTCATAGAAACATAGACAATAGGTGCAGGAGGAGGCCATTCGGCCCTTCGAGCCAGCACCGCCATTCATTGTGATCATGGGTGATCATCCACAATCAGTAACCCGTGCCAGCCTTCTCCTCATATCCCTTGATTCCACTAGCCCCTAGAGCTCTATCTAACTCTCTTTTAAATTTATCCAGTGAATTGGCCTCCACTGCCCTCTGTGGCAGAGAATCCCACAGATTCACAACTCTCTGGGTGAAAAAGTTTCTTCTCACCTCAGTTTTAAATGGCCTCCCGTTCCATTTACAAGGACAAACCAACGGGTCAGGCAGCATCTGTGGAGAACATGGATAGGTGACGTTTCACAGAGTGCTGGAGTAACTCAGCGGGTCAGGCAGCATCTGTGGAGAACATGAATAGGTGATGTTTCACAGAGTGCTGGAGTAACTCAGCGGGTCAGGCAGCATCTGTGGAGAACATGGATAGGTGACGTTTCACAGAGTGCTGGAGTAACTCAGCGGGTCAGGCAGCATCTGTGGAGAACATGCATGGGTGACGGTTTGGGTTGGGACCCCAACATCCAGCTGTGATTCCAGCAACTTGGAAACTTCTGGGATCAATGCTATTCTCGGGTGGTTGGGGAGGAATGCCTTCTAGCTGTTCTGAAGAAGAGTCCCAACCCGAAACATCACCCATCCTTTATCTCCACAGATGCTGCCTGATCCGCTGAGATACTCCAATACTTTGTATCTATCTTTGTAGGATGCCGCTTGTAATCCGTTCAGTTTAGTTCATTGTCACGTGTACCGAGGTACAGTGAAAAGCTTATGTTGCGTGCTAACCAGTCAGCGGAAAGACAATACGTGATTACAGCCGTTTACAGTGTACAGATACATGATAAGGGAATAATGCTTAGTGCAAAGTAATGCCAGCAAAGTCTAATCAAAGATAGTCCAAGTGAAGTCAAGTCAAGTTTATTTGTCACCGATGAGGTTGATAGTATTTCAGGACTGCTCGGTGGTGATGGTGGGATAGTTCAGATGCCTGATAACAGCTGGGTTTAGCACGGTTAGTGTAAAAAATGCTGCTGTTGGAGTAGAGGTTTAAAAGAGTGGAGTGATTGTAATGAGTGATTGCAGCTCCACTCCTGGGACCTTCACACAGAGGGTCGCCTGCTTTCAGCACCATCTTGCCTCGATAGCCCATGGTACAGTGGCTTTGCACATCAGTGGCGCCCCACCGGCCTTGCAGCGCCAAATATCTGAGTTCGATCCTGACTACGGGCGCTGTCCGTACGGAGTTTGCACGTTCTCCTGCGTGGACTTTCTCCGGGATCTCCGGTTTTCTCCCACATTCCAAAGACGTTGAGGTTTGCAGGTTAATTGGCTTGGTGTAAATGTAGATGGTCCCTAGTGTGTGTAGGATGCCGCATGTGTGCGGGGATCGCTGGTCGGCATGGGCTCAGAGGGCCGAAGGGCCTGTTTCCGCGCTGCATCTCTAAACTAAAACTCAAGTTGGTCTGATGAGGTGAAACATGAGTTTGGGCGACCCGTGAATCATTAGACATGTACCATTAGCAATGATATTGTTCATTCTGGAAGATTGCCATTTCAGGCCTTATGTTTAAGTTTACGTTTATTCTTGTCACTTGTACAGTGTACAGGTACAGTGAAAAGGTTTTCTTTGCGTGCTATCCAATCAGATCAAATAATGGTAAGGAATACCCTGTTTCGATCCCATGAGATTCAGTAGAAACAACATTCGAGTGGTATTTGATGGAAAATTGAAAACAAATGGAAAATAATATTGTTATCTCCCAGCAAATTGGTTTCATGAGGTTTTGCGTTACATTCCACAAGATGTTAGAGTTGCAGCCTCACAGCGCCAGAGACCCGGGTTCGATCCTGACTACGGGCGCTGTCTGTACGGAGTTTGTACGTTCTCCCCGTGACCTGCGTTGGTTTTCTCCGAGATCTTCAGTTTCCTCCCACACTCCAAAGACGTGCAGGTTTGTAGGTTAATTGGCTTGGTGTAAATGTAAATTGTCCCTAGTGTGTGTCGGATAGTGTTAGTGTGCGGGGATCGCTGGTCGGCGTGGGATTCGGTGGGCCGAAGGGCCTGTTTCCGCGCTGATTTCTCTAAACAAAACTAAAGATAACTTATGCCAACGTGGTTGGCCAATAAAACTATGCCAACGTGGTTGCCAACGTGGTTGGCATGGACAAGGTGGGCCGAAGGGCCTGTTTCCGCACTGTATCTCTAAACAAAACTAAAGATAACTTATCCAGTTCCAAATCCAGGTCAATGTGTCCATACAACAAGTTATAGAAACCTTAGAATGAAGGTTGATTGCTTAGATGGGGCACCTTGGTCAGCATGGACTAGTTGGGCCGAAGGGCCTGTTTCCTCACTGAATGGCTCCACGATTAATCTGATTTACCTTACTGTTGCACAAACTTTGCACTTTTGAGCCCCAAAATATTAATGTATATAGAAAGTTTTGATTTTATTGCAAAAGGACTGTGCAGTTATGAAATGGTATGAATATAATTCTGTATTTTTGCTTATGATATATATTATAGATATATATATATATATATATATATGCAGTCATTGAATGAATCTTTGGCTTCAATGCAGCTTCACACATATATGTGTGTGTAAAGATGAATTAAAATTTTATTTTCAAGGAATGTAAAGCTAGGAGCTTTGGCTGTGTTTCAACTGTGTGTGTGTGGTACGTGGTACAGGTGTGGGGACAAACGTTTAGCAGGGGATTTGCTTAGGTAAGGTGGGGTAATGAACCTTGGGAGATTGGGCACTGAATACGGGGCGAAAAGAGCAGCCACCTTCGTCCCACCCCGTCCATGACACCGAACAACATGAGGTGACAAGGTGGCGCAGCGGTAGAGTTACTGCCCCACAGTGCCAGAGTCCCGGGTTCGATCCCGACCACGGGCGCTGTCTGTACGGAGTTTGTACGTTCTCCCCGTGACCTGCGTGGGTTTTCTCCGAGATCTCCGGTTTCCTCCCGCACTCAAAAGACGTGCAGGTTTGTAGGCTAATTGGCTAGGTATGAATGTAAAATTGTCCCCTAGTGTGTGTGGGATAGTGTTAGTGTGCGGGGATCGCTGGTCGGCGCGGACTCGGTGGGGCCGAAGGGCCTGTTTCCGCGCTGTATCTCTAAACTAAACTAAACTAAACTAAACATATCAGGAAGGCTGTGTCAGATTAGGTTGCCAGTCAAAGATATGACTTGATGCTGTTTAGGGAAGGTATTTCATACAGCAAAACCACATTGCAACCCAGAGTAACAGCCAGAATTCCCGTTAAATGCAGTTTGATGCAATGAAAAAATTTGTACAAAGGAAACTCAGTCCATAGTGAACGATTATCTCACTTACAAGTGGCACTTTAATTTCAAGTTAATATTTTCACAAAGAAATGACTATTTTTTTTTCAAATCTTAAAGTCAGGTTGCTGTATTTTCAGACAATGATGAAGAGGAATAAAAATTAAATGCAGTTAGGATATTTACTGCAGCTGCACTGAAATGTAGTTTATTACGAATGTGAAATTAAAATTTAATTCCCGTGAAATAAAAACGTTATATTTGTCCGGGTGGATATGCCTAAAGGGTAGACTGGTGAAAGGAAATATAAAATGTGTAAACTTAATTCAAAATACTCACTTCATTCAAAATAGTATCCATAACGTGTTTGAAAGCAAAGCTGGAATGTGTTAATAATAACTGGTGAAACGTACTTAAATGTCGTTAGAAAATGCCAAATCAAACTGCTCTCATTATTTTCCTGTGTTCGAAATGGTGATCTGTGACATGGAAACTTTCACAAAAGATTATTTCAGGATTGAAGATAAAAGAAAATTGATTTACCAGTAATGTCGTTGTTATTTACGTATGCAATCAAATGTTAAATGATTGAAATAAATGTATTTCCCTTACCTTGCGGGAATCTTCTTTTTGCCCTCAAAAAGGCGTATAAAATCATGAGAGGAATAGATCAGGTAGACGCACAGAGTCTCTTGCCCAGAGTTGGGGAATCGAGGACCAGAGGACACAGGTTCAAGGTGAAGGGGGAAAAGATGTAATGGGAATCTGAGGGGCAACCTTTTCACACAGAGGGTGGTGGGTGTATGGAACGATAATAATAATAATAATAATAATAATATATTCCTTTATTCGTCCCACACCGGGGAAATTTACAGTGTTACAGCAGCAAAGTGGATAGCAAGAGATCATTCATTATAAATAAAAGACACATAAATTGTCATCAGTTTTCTGTGTGTTCTTAGCTGTTATTGTTGACTCGTCTGCTGGGAGCAGTGCTGGTTGTGCAGTCTCACAGCAGCATGGAAGGAAGGACCTCCTATATCTCTCCTTCACGCACTTGGGGTGAAGGAGTCTGTCACTGAAGGGGCTACTCAGTGCAGAGACAGTGTCTTGCATGGGGTGGGAGTCGTTGTCCAGCAGCGATGTTAGCTTGGCCATCATCCTCCTCTCTCTCACCGCCTGCACTGAGTCGATGGGGCAACCCAGGACAGAGCTGGCCTTCCTGACCAGCTTGTCGAGTCTCTTCCCCTTCCGCCCCTGAGATGCTGCTGCTCCAGCAGACCACTCCATAGAAGATGGCCGATGCAACCACCGTGTTGTGGAAGGTCCTTACGAGTGCCCCCTGCACTCTAAAGGACCAGAGTCTCCTTAGCAGATGGAACGAGCTGCCGGAGGAGGTAGTTGAGGCTGGGACTATCCCAACATTTAAGAAACAGTTAGACAGGTACATGGATCGGACAGGTTTGGAGGGATATGGACCAAACGCAGGCAGGTGGGACTAGTGTAGATGGGACATGTTGGCCGGTGTGGGCAAGTTGGGCCGAAGGGCCTGTTTCCACGCTGTATCCCTCTATGACTCTATGACAATGACTCTATTAAGGTTGGTGTTCCAGTGTTCAATAAACACACATCTGTTCAAATGACATTTAAAGCAACAATAAAATAGGCACAAAACCCTGGAGTAACTCAGTGGGTCAGGCAACATCTCTGGCGAAAAGGAATAGATAGGTGTTTTGGGTCGAGACCCGTCTTTAGACTGAGAGTCAGGGGAGAGGGAAACGAGAGAAATAGAAGATAAATAGAACAAATGAATGAAAGTTATGCAAAACAGCAATGATGCTTAAGGAAAGGTGGAGCCCACAATGGTCCATTGTTGGCTGTGGGGTTGGTGATAACAAGTTTTCAGCTGGTGAATCTAGTGCGGTGACCAGGGTTTGGGGTGGATCAGGGAGAGAGAGAGTGCAAGGGTTACTTTTATTCATTTTTCTTAGTTGTTTAGTGTTTTTAGAGATACAGCGCGGAAACAGGCCCTTCGGCCCACCGGGTCCGTGCCGACCAGCGATCCCCGCACACTAACACTATCCTACACACACTATTACACATACACCGAGCCAATTAACCTGCAAACCTGTACATCTTTGGAGTGTGGGAGGAAACCGAAAATCTCGGAGAAAACCCACGCAGGTCACGGGGAGAACGTGCAAACTCCGTACAGACTGCGGCAGTAGTCGGGATCGAACTCGGGTCTCCGGCGCTGCATTCGCTGTGAGGCTGCAACTCTACCGCTGCGCCACCGCGCCGCACCTTCTTCTCTACTTGAAGTTACGGAAATCAATAATCATACAGCTGGGTTGTACGTAGGTCCTGCCCCCTACCCTGACATCAGTCTGAAGAAGGGTCTCGACGCGAAACGGCACCCATTCCTTCTCTCCCGAGATGCTGCCCGACCCGCTGAGTTACTCCAGCATTTTGTGCCTAGCTTCAATTTAAACCAGCATCTGCAGTTCTTTCCTACATACAAAGGATTGAATATACAACGGTATTAATGGTTCAGCAGACTAGTGGGAGTTTTCCAATCCCAGTTGTAATTCCAGCAACTTGTAATCAGATGGAGTCCATCCCATTTCTGGGAGTTGAGTTTAGTTTAGTTCTGTTTACTGTCACGTGTTCCGAGCGAGGTACAGTGAAAAGCTTTTGTTAAACATAAAAACATAGAAAATAGGTGCAGGAGGAGGCCATTTGGCCCTTCGAGCCAGCACCGCCATTCAATATGATCATGGCTGATCATCCCCAATCAGTAACCCGTGCCTGCCTTCTCCCCATATCCCTTGATTCCACTAGCCCCTAGAGCTCTATCTAACTTTCTTTTAAATCCATCCAGTGAATTGGCCTCCACTGCCCTCTGTGGCAGAGAATTCCACAAATTCACAACTCTCTGGGTGAAAAACTTTCTTCTCACCTCAGTTTTAAATAGCCTCCTCTTTATTCTTAGACTGTGTGGCCCCTGGTTCTGGACTCCCCCAACATTGGGAACATTTTTCCTGCATCTGGCTCGTCCAGCACTTTTATAATTCTATACGTCTCTATAAGATCCCCTCTCACCCTTCTAAACTCCAGTGAATACAGGCCCAGTCTTTCCAATTCTTTGTGTGCTAACCAGTCAGTGGAAAGACAATACAGGATTACAATCAAGCCAGCCACAGTATAAGCTCAAGGGAATCATGTTTAGTGCAAGATAAAGTGCAGTAATGTCCAATTAAAGATAGTCCAAGGGTCTCCAATGAGCTAGATAGTACATCAGGGCCGCTCTCTAGTTGTTGGTGGGATGGTTCTGTTGCCTGATAACAGCTGGGAAGAAACTGTCTAATGACTTTTAAGTGCTCTGAAGAAGGGTCCCATCCTGAAACGTCACCTATCCATGTTCTCCACAGATGCTGCCTGACCCGCTGAGTTACTCCAGCACTCTGTGAAACGTCACCTATCCATGTTCTCCAGAGATGCTGCCTGACCCGCTGAGTTACTCCAGCACTCTGTGAAACGTCACCTATCCATGTTCTCCACAGATGCTGCCTGACCCGCTGAGTTACTCCAGCACTCTGTGAAACGTCACCTATCCATGTTCTCCACAGATGCTGCCTGACCCGCTGAGTTACTCCAGCACACTGTGTCAGTGGAAGGGAGATAAAGCAGCAGCTGCAGTTCCTTGCTTCTACACTCTGATCTGATGTTTGTCCACCTCATCTCGTTCGATGGGCCAGTGCTGGAGTGGAGGGTGATGCATTAGGTGCGATAAGGCAAATTGCTTGAAGCGGTGGAAGAACAAGCTTTAGCAAACATCCTGAACACTCAAAACCGGATAATGTTAATGCAAAGAATTGGTTTATTTTTGATCAGCCTTTTTAGATAAAAGACTGTGAAGCTGTTGAAGTGGGTGAGGAAGTGGTGTGGAAGTGAGGTTGGACGGGAGGAGGGATGGGTTAATCCACAACAGTGCTAAACAATGAAGACATTGGTGTTTCTAGACGTCAGCAGAGTTTCTACCTCACGGCGCCAGAGACCCGGGTTCGATCCTGACTACGGGTGCTGTCTGTACGGAGTTTGCACCTTCTCCCTACGACCGCGTGGGTTTTGTCCGGGTGCTCCGGTTTCTTCCCACACTCGAAAGACGCGCGGGTTCGTAGGTCAATTGGCTTCGGTAAAATTGTTGCTTGTGTGTAGGGTAGGACTGGTATACCGCACTGACTAGCGATCATCCCACACACCACCACTATCTGACACTCTGGGGACTACTAACCATTTACAGAAGATCCCGTTAACGTCTTTGGAGGGTGGGGGGAAACCGGAGTACCCGGAGAAAACCCATGCGGTCAAAAGAAAAACATAAAATCACCGTACATCCATAGAAACATGGAAAATAGGTGCAGGAGGAGGTCATTCGGCCCTTCGAGCCAGCACCGCCATTCATTGCGATTATGGCTGATCATCCACAATCAGTAACCCGTGCTTGCCTTCTCCCCATACCCCTTGATTCCATTGGCCCCTAGAGCTCTATCTAACTCTCTTTTAAATTCATCCAGTGAATTGGCCTCCGCTGCCCTCTGTGGCAGAGAATTCCACAAATTCACAATTCTCAGTTTTAAATGGCCTCGCCTTTATTGTGAGACTGGATCTCTGGTGCAGTAATGCAATGACTCTACCGTTGTGACACTGTGCCGCCCAAATTGGATAGGTTCAGAGAGATATGGGCCAAACGCAGGTAGGTGGGATGAGTGGAGATGGGGCATGTAGGTGGGTGCCCTGGACAAGTTGGGCCGAAGGGCCTGTTTCTATGCTGTACGACTTGATTACTGTGTGAGCAGCAAACTCTATACCCAGGTTTTAGCTGAAAAGATTATTAAGGTGTTGGACACGTTAGAGGCAGGAAACATGTTCCCAATGTTGGGGGAGTCCAGAACAAGGGGCCACAGTTTAAGAATAAGGGGTAGGCCATTTAGAACGGAGATGAGGAAAAACTTTTTCAGTCAGAGAGTTGTGAATCTGTGGAATTCTCTGCCTCAGAAGGCAGTGGAGGCCAATTCTCTGAATGCATTCAAGAGAGAGCTGGATAGAGCTCTTAAGGACAGCGGAGTCAGGGGTATGGGGAGAAGGCAGGAACGGGGTACTGATTCAGAATGATCAGCCATGATCACATTGAATGGCGGTGCTGGCTCGGAGGGCCGAATGGCCTCCTCCTGCACCTATTGTCTATTGAAAACCATAAATTACTTCTCGTTGCCGAGTTGCCCAGAGGACAGTGGCCGTTCCCCCTCAGGATCTGTTAGCAAATTACCACACAGTGGACACCAATTCATGGCCTTGTTTACTGTGGGCCTTTCCGACTCTTGCAGAAACAATTTGTGATCTGCTTACAGAGTTGATAGATGTCGTGTTACGATACGTTCTTCACTTGCGGGAGGCTGGCCATTAATTTAAAAAATGTAATTAATATATACATCACCGTCGCTGACCTTTGCAAGCATGACAGTCCTCCTAGATCATGGCTGAAGCAGGTCACACAGTCCTTTATTAGTGGCAACTTCACTGGCAGAATAACATTCTACCCGCAAGACAGGTCAGACATCTAAATACTAAAACGCTCATTTATTATCTTGTTTGTGACTGAACTTCAGCCAACACGGTACACGATAGCGTGACAATTTTAGGCCCATCTTACTCACCATCGTCACTTTAGTGATAATGCAAGTAGTTTTATTGAAATCGGTCTTATATTTTTAAAGTTATTCCCCTTTTAAAAGTTTAAAAGGAGGGGAGGGGGAGGCAGGTGGGAGGAGGGATGGAGGGGGAAGGGGGAGAGTGGGGGAGAAGGGAGAGGGGAGGGGGGGTTGAGGAGAGAGGGGAGTGGGGGAGGACAGGGTGCTGCACCAATGTAGGAGAGGTTTGGGCCCAACAGGTCCACTTGGTCTAGTTTATACTAAATATCTCTGACTGTCTCTTATATCATGGAGCATGAAGCAGCAAGAACAGAGGCCTCTTCAGCACATCAACACCAACACAGGTGTGACAGAACGAGCAATCCAATGAGCTCTCACTCATCCCCAGTTGTTCGAGTTTCTGCCGAGTCGCAGCGCCAGAGACCTGGGTTCGATCCTGTCCACGGGTGCTGTCTGTACGGAGTATGTTCGTTCTCTCTGTGTTCTCCCAGCGTGAGTTTTCTCCGGGTGCTCCGGTGTCCTCCCAGGCTCCTGTGACAAAATGTGTAGATTGTCCCTGGTGTATGGAATAGTTCTGGGGCACGGGGCGATCGCTGGGCGGCACGGACTCGCTGGGCCGAAGGGCTCTGTTTCTACGCCGTATCTCGAGAGTCTAAAGTAAAGTCTATTGAACTTTGCCGCTACGGTTTGCCAACTAGGGCGGCACGGTGGCGCAGCGGTAGATTTGCCACCTTACAGCGAATGCAGCGCCAGAGACTCAGGTTCGATCCCGACTACGGGCGCCGTCTGTACGGAGTTTGTACGTTCTCCCCGTGACCTGTGTGGGTTTTCTCTGAGATCTCCGGTTTCCTCCCACACTCCAAAGACGTGCTGGTTTGTAGGTTAATTGGCTGGGCAAATGTAAAAATTGTCCCTAGAGTGTGTAGGATAGTGTTAATGTGCGGGGATCGCTGGGCAGCGCGGACCCGGTGGGCCAAAGGGCTCTGTTTCTGCGCCGTTTATTCGAAAATCTAAAGTAAAGTCTATTGAACTTTGCTACTAGGGTTTGCCAACTATCTCACTCCCAAATAAGTTTTCAAAGGGTGTCGTCACCGCCCCGCGCCCCACGTGACCTCACCCAGCCAGCGGCCACGTGCTCCCACTCCACCAATGGTGTAAGCTATTGAGGGCGTGCAGCGTAGGTTTACTAGGCTAATTCCCGGAATGGCGGGACTGTCATGTGTTGAAAGACTGGAGCGACTAGGCTTGTATACACTGGAATTTAGAAGGATGAGAGGAGATCTTATCGAAACGTATAAGATTATTAAGGGGTTGGACACGTTAGAGGCAGGAAACATGTTCCCAATGTTGGGGGAGTCCAGAACCAGGGGCCACAGTTTAAGAATAAGGGGTAGGCCATTTAGAACTGAGATGAGGAAAAACCTTTTCAGTCAGAGAGTTGTGAATCTGTGGAATTCTCTGCCTCAGAAGGCAGTGGAGGCCAATTCTCTGAATGCATTCAAGAGAGAGCTAGATAGAGCTCTTAAGGATAGCGGAGTCAGGGGGTATGGGGAGAATGCAGGAACAGGGTACTGATTGAGAATGATCAGCCATGATCAAATTGAATGGCGGTGCTGGCTCGAAAGGGTCGAATAGCCTCCTCCTGCACCTATTGTCTATTGTCCCGTCTTTGGGAGTGAGGGAGTTGGCAACCTCTAGTTGTATCTTCCTCTGCTGCACGCACTAAAACTGGAACCTTTAAATAAACTTGCCGACAGACCAACGCAAAATAGAATGTCCAGAAAACAAAGAATGTGTGTGTAAAATATACATTATCATAGATCACTGCTACCGGACGAAGCGAACTTGAAATGAAAATCCATAGCTGGGAATAGAATGTCCAATTGGAGATTGTGTTTCTAATGCGTGTGAAAATCTCCCGGCATTAGACAAGCAGGCAGATCCTGCATTTCCGAGTGGTGTTGTAAATAGTTTGTCTGTTCCTCATCGAATGGTGGCGCGGTGGCACAGCGGCAGAGTTGCTGCCCTACAGCGCTTTCAGCGCCAGAGTCCCGGGTTCGATCCCGACCGCGGGCGCTGTCTGTACGGAGTTTGTACGTTCCCCCCGTGACCCTTGTGGGTTTTCTCCGGGTGCTCCGGTTTCCTCCCACACTCCAAAGACATAGAAACATGGAAACACAGAAACATAGAAAATAGGTGCAGGAGGAGGCCATTCGGCCCTTCGAGCCAGCACTGCCATTCATTGATATTTATGTCCCAAAATGCTGGAGTAACTCAGCAGGTCAGGCAGCATCTCAGGAGAGAAGGAATGGGCGACGTTTTGGGTCAAGACCTGAAGAAGATTCCTTCTCTCCTGAGATGCTGCCTGACCTGCTGAGTTACTCCAGCTTTTTGTGAATGAATACCTTCGATTTGTACCAGCACCTGCAGTTATTTTCCTGCACCGCCATTCATGGCTGATCATCCACAACCAGTAACCCGTGCCTGCCTTCTCCCCATATCCCTGATTCCACTAGCCCCTAGAGCTCTATCTAACTCTCTTTGAGATTCATCGAGTGATTTGGCCTCCACTGCCCTCTGTGGCAGAGAATTCCACAACTCTCTGGGTGAAAAAGTTCCTTCTCACCTCAGTTTTAAATGGCCTCCCCTTTTTTCTTAGACAGTGTGGCCCCTGGTTCTGGGCTCCTGGACGTGCAGGTTTGTAGGTTAATTGGCTTGGTGTGATTGTGAGTTGTCCCCAGTGTGTGTGTAGGGCAGTGTTAGTGTGCAGGGATCGCTAGGTCGGTACGGACTCGGCGGGCCGAAGGGCCTGTTTCCGGGCTGAATCTCTCAACTAAAAGTAAACTGAGAGGCGAGCTGGGTCTCCTAACCCATTGTGTGTGAGGCTAACAGTAAGTGAAACACCTTTATCACCCTGAACAAACAAGTCACTCACTCTCCGTTACACAAGGTCCTGTAACTATTGATGTTACGGTCATATAAATCTTACTTTGGGGCATTAGTTCAGTCATCTGCGGAAAAAAGAATTAAAAATCCCTCTCTATGCCAATGTGTTCAATACTATAAAGAGATTCCCCTCCACACAGTCAATACATATTAAGCTTTTACTGGGTCAATGATCCATTTGTTTGACAACCCCCGCGATTTAATGCGATCTCGCTCAGCGTCGGTGAAACAGATGCGAGGAAATAGGTTGTAGGAAAGAACGGCAGACGCTGGTTTAATCCGAAGGCAGACACAAAATGCTGGAGTAACTCAGCGGGACACGCAGCATCTCTGGAGAGAAGGAATGGGTGACGTTTCGGGTCGAGACCCTTCATCAGACTGAAAGTCAGGGGAGAAGGCAGCATTTCTGGAGAGAAGTCTGAAGAAGGGTCTCGACCCGAAACGTCACCCACTGCTTCTCTCCACAGATGCTGCCTGACCCGCTGAGTTACTCCAGCACTCTGTGTCTATCTTGAAGAGATTTTGCAGTGGAACACACAAAATGTTGTGGGCAGGAACTGCAGATGCTGGTTTAAACTGAAGAGAGGCACAAAATGCTGGAGCAACTCAGCGGGTCAGGCAGCATCTAGATGATGAAAACATCTTCCGAAGATGGGTCTCGACCCGAAATGTCTCCCATTCCTTCTCTCCACAGACACTGCCTGTCCCGCTGAGTTCACTAGAGTTTAGAAGGATGAGAGGGGGATCTTACAGACACGTATAGAATTATAAAAGGACTGGACAAGCTAGATGCAGGAAAAATGTTCCCAATGTTGGGCGAATCCAGAACCAGGACACAGTCTTAGAATAAAGGGGAGGCCATTTAAAGACTGGAGCGACTAGGCTTGTATACACAAAGCTGGGTGGTAGTGTGAACTGTGAGGAAGATGCTATGAGGTTGCAGGGTGACTTGGACAGGTTGTGTGAGTGGGCGGATGCATGGCAGATGCAGTTTAATGTGGATAAGTGTGAGGTTATCCACTTTGGTGGTAAGAATAGGAAGGCAGAGTATTATATGAATGGTGTCAAGTTAGGAACAGGGGACGTACAACGAGATCTGGGTGTCCTAGTGCATCAGTCACTGAAAGGAAGCATGCAGGTACAGCAGGCAGTGAAGAAAGCCAATGGAATGTTGGCCTTCATAACAAGAGGAGTTGAGTATAGGAGCAAAGAGGTCCTTCTGCAGTTGTACAGGGTCCTAGTGAGACCGCACCTGGAGCACTGTGTGCAGTTTTGGTCTCCAAATTTGAGGAAGGACATTCTTGCTATTGAGGGCGTGCAGCGTAGGTTTATTAGGTTAATTCCCGGAATGGCGGGACTATCATATGTTGAAAGACTGGAGCGACTGGGCTTGTATACACTGGAATTTAGAAGGATGAGAGGAGATCTTATCAAGACGTATAAGATTATTAAGGGGTTGGATACATTAGAGGCAGGAAACATGTTCCCAATGTTGGGGGAGTCCAGAACCAGGGGCCACAGTTTAAGAATAAGGGGTAGGCCATTTAGAACGGAGATGAGGAAAAACTTTTTCAGTCAGAGAGTTGTGAATCTGTGGAATTCTCTGCCTCAGAAGGCAGTGGAGGCCAATTCTCTGAATGCATTCAAGAGAGAGCTAGATAGAGCTCTTAAGGATAGCGGAGTCAGGGGGTATGGGGAGAAGGCAGGAACGGGGTACTGATTGCGAATGATCAGCCATGATCACATTGAATGGCGGTGCTGGCTCGAAGGGCCGAATGGCCTGCTCCTGCACCTATTGTCTGTTGTCTATTGTCTATTATCTATTCACAAGGTGAGAATCCCTGGGCCCTTTGTCCAGCGTCCAGATGTTTAACATGTTTTGTGTCACATCTGTGTCTGATATTTTAAAACAGATCTTTCCTGTATAATTGACTGTTGTCCTTCATCAAGATCTCGCTGTAAGAATGGCGGCACGGTGGAGCAGCGGGTAGAGCCACTGCCTGATGGCGCCAGAGACCCGGGTTCGATCCTGACCTTGCCTGCTGTCTGTGTGGAGTTTGCACACTCTCCCTGTGACCGCATGGGTTCATAAGTTATAGGAGAAGAATTAGGCCATTCGGCCCATCAAGTCCACACTGCCATTCAATCATGGCTGATCTATCTCTGCCTCCTAACCCCATTCTCCTGCCTTCTTCCCATAACCCCTGACACCCACTCTAATCAAGAATCCATCTATCTCTGCCTTAAAAATATCCACTGATTTGGCCTCCACAGCCTTCTGTGGCAAAGAATTGCACAGATTCACCACCCTCTGACTAAGAAATTCCTCCTCATCTCCTTTCTAAAGGAACGTCCTGTTCTCCAGGCACTCCAGTTTCCTCCCACATCCCAAATACGCACGGGTTTGTAGGTTAATTGGCCCTCTGTAAGATGCCCCTGGTGTGTAGGGAGTGGATGAGAAAGTGGGATAACATGGAACTACTGTGAACGTGTGATTGATGGTTGGCGTGGATTCGATGGGCCGAAAGGCCTGTTCCATGCTGTACCTCTAAAACAAAGGTATACTTTCTTTTGACTAAGGGCACCAATGGTGGCGCAGTGGTAGAACTACTACCTTACAGTGCCAGAGGCCCGGGTTCGATCCCGACTACGGGCGCTGTCTGTACGGAGTTTGTACGTTCTCCCCATGACCTGTGTGGGGTTTCACCGAGACCTTCGGTTTCTTCCCACACTCCAAAGACGCGCGGGTTTGTAGGTTAATAGGCTTGGTGTAAATGTAAAATTGTCCGTAGTGTGTGTGTAGGACAGTGTTAGTATGCGGGGATCGCTGGTCGGCGCGGACTCGGTGGGCCGAAGGGCCTGTTTCCACGCTGTATCTCTAAACTAAACTAAACTATAATGAATAAAACCATTGGAATGATGGAAAATAGAACGAGACATCGATGTATTTTGCATTTTGAATTCATGTATTTTGTGGTTTTGCGTTTTATGACCGTTGACTGATCAATTTCCCTCCTGGGATAAATGAAATTCTATCGTAATGTATCGTAGCGTATCGTAGCGTATCGTTTCATATCGTATCATATCGGATCGGATCGTGTCCTATCGTATCGTATCATTTTCATTTAGATTTAGAGATACAGCGCAGAAACAGGCCCTTTCGGCCCACCGGGTCCGCACCGCCCAGCGATCCCCGCACACTAACACTATCCTACACACACTAGGGACAATTTTTGCATTTAATTAACCCAGCCAATTAACCTCCAAACCTGTACGTCTTTAGAGTGTGGGAGGAAACCGAAGATCTCAGAGAAAACCCACGCAGGTCACGGGGAGAACGTACAAACTCCGTACAGACGGCGCCCGTAGTCGGGATGGAACCCGGGTCTCCGGCACTGCATTCGCTGTAAGGCGGCAACTCTACCGCTGCGCCACCGTGCTGCCCGATCATGTATCGTATCGCATGGTATCGAATTGTGTTGTATCGTATCTTATCGTATCATATCTTATCGTATCGTATCGAGACAACTCATCCTATTGTGCTTATACAAGCTCCATATTGTTCGTCTCCTGCCTTCTTATAATCCTGAAAATAATTTCCCTTCAAGTATTCATCCAATTCCCTGTGTTGAAAGTAATCATTGCAGTCCTTCTGATAGTATATTTCAAATCGTAAATGCTCCTGGCCTTTATAGCAAAATAAATCCCTTTCATCTTGCCTGTGGTAATTTTGCCATTTCCTTGATTATACCACTTTACAACAGACTATTACCACTACGATGATTGTAAAAAGGAAAGGAATAACTAAATCTTTGATCGGACACTGCAGAAATTCATATTAATGCAAAGCCACAAGCAAAGTCAAAGAGCTCACTGCACCACTTTAATGGCTGCTTAAAATACAAATCAAAAACGTTGGAAATACTCAGTAGACCAGGCAGCAACAATGCAGAGAAAAACTCAATTGTTCTAATTTTTCAGGTCAATGGCTCTCCGCAGATGCTGCCCGAATGGTGGGACTGTCGTACGTTGAAAGAGGCCACAGTTTAAGAATAAGGGGTAGGCCATTTAGAACTGAGATGAGGAAAAACTTTTTCAGTCAGAGAGTTGTGAATCTGTGGAATTCTCTGCCTCAGAAGGCAGTGGAGGCCAATTCTCTGAATGCATTCACGAGAGAGCTGGATAGAGCTCTTAAGGATAGTGGAGTCAGGGGGTATGGGGAGAAGGCAGGAACGGGGTACTGATTGAGAATGATCAGCCATGATCACATTGAATGGCGGTGCTGGCTCGAAGGGCCGAATGGCCTCCTCCTGTACCTATTGTCTATTGTCTATTGTCTATTGACTGGAGCGACTAGGCTTGTACACACTGGAATTTAGAAGGATGAGAGGGGATCTTATCGAAACGTACAAGATTATTAAGGGGTTGGACACGCTAGAGGCAGGAAACATGTTCCCAATGTTGGGGGAGTCCAGAACAAGGGGCCACAGTTTAAGAATAATGGGTAGGCCATTTAGAACTGAGATGAGGAAAAACTTTTTCAGTCAGAGAGTTGTGAATCTGTGGAATTCTCTGCCTCAGAAGGCAGTGGAGGCCAATTCCCTGGATGCTTTCAAGAGAGAGCTAGATAGAGCTCTTAAGGATAGCGGAGTCAGGGGGTATGGGGAGAAGGCAGGGACGGGGTACTGATTGTGGATGATCAGCCATGATCACATTGAATGGTGGTGCTGGCTCGAAGGGCCAAATGGCCTCCTCCTGCACCTATTGTCTATTGTCTAAGACGCCCCATCTAATTTTCTCCCTTTTGCCCATGTTTGGCCGATTACCCTCTATACCTTTCCTGCAGCCACAAAGCTGTACAGCAGGGAACAGGCCCTTCGGCCCACTTTGTCAATGCTGACCAATGTTGGCTCATTGGCTGAACCTAGAGTCGCCAACTGTCCCGTGTTAGCCGGGACATCCCGTATTTTGGGGTAAATTGGTTTGTCCCCGTACAGGACCGCCCTTGTCCCGTATTGGGCCCGGGAGGGGGGTTGCCAACTTCCTCGCTCCCAAATACGGGACAAGGTGACGTCACCGCCCCACGCGACCTCACCCAGCCAGCGGCCACGCACTCCCGCTCCACCAATGGCGGCCGCTGCCTGGGTGAGGTCGCATGTGGCGGTGACGTCACCTTGTCCCGTATTTGGGAGCGAGGAAGTTGGTCAACCCTAGCTGAACCTTCACTTGCCTGCATTCGGCAACATTGCCCTCCAAACCCTTACTCGCTATATCTCTGCGCAAACATCTTTTGCAAGTCATAACTGTATCTGCCTCCCTGGCACCCAGCCATCTTTTATCAGCTGCCATTAGCCTGCTGTTCGAGATGCTTTGAACAAAGTAAACGTTTTATCTGTGCCATTGCACGTGACTTTAATGTTGTTTATGAGAAGCTGATAAAGTTCGGTTATGCTTGCTGTCGGGGACGATCCCTGACATTATTTACAACGCGTCTCTCACTTAATGGATGTTAATGCACTTTATGGCAGGTAAATAAAAGGATTCTCATATCCTCTATCAGCCGCTTGGATTACAGTAACTGATAACAGGTGAGTAATGTTCAAAGATGTTCATAAACCTTACTGAACAAAAGCCATGTTAAAACATTATTGACAAGTGTTATTTGGAAGTGATATAAGAAAATAACTGCAGATGCTGGTACAAATCGATTTATTCACAAAATGCTGGAGTAACTCAGCAGGTCAGGCAGCATCTCGGGAGAGAAGGAATGGGTGACGTTTCGGAAGTGAAGTACATTTGAGATCTTCAGTATGGAAACAGATTGTAACCTGAATCGTAACCAGCTCGTAACAATCTGGATCACACCATCCCAGACATAAGTCGGCCTATCAGGGAACAATAGACAATAGACAATAGACAATAGGTGCAGGAGGAGGCCATTCGGCCCTTCGAGCCAGCACCGCCATTCAATGTGATCACGACTGATCATTCTCAATCAGTACCCCGTTCCTGCCTTCCCCCCATACCCCCTGACTCCGCTATCATTAAGAGCTCTATCTAGCTCTCTCTTGAATGCATTCAGAGAATTGCCCCCCACTGCCTTCTGAGGCAGAGAATTCCATAGATTCACAACTCTCTGACTGAAAAAGTTTTTCCTCATCTCAGTTCTAAATGGCCTACCCCTCATTCTTAAACTGTGGCCCCTGGTTCTGGACTCCCCCAACATTGGGAACATGTTTCCTGCCTCTAACGTGTCTAACCCCTTAATAATCTTATACGTTTCGATAAGATCCCCTCTCATCCTTCTAAATTCCAGTGTATACAAGCCTAGTCGCTCCAGTCTTTGGAACCTCCCGCCGGTGGCCATCTCTGTTCTTCCCAGCTGTTATCAGGCAACTGAACCATCCCACCACAACCCAGAGAGCTGTCCTCGTCTACTCTCATGAGAGCTGTCCCATTCCTTCTCTCCCGAGATGCTGCCTGACCTGCTGAGTTACTCCAGCATTTTGTGAATAAATCCTCATCTACTATCTACCTCAGGCTATTCTAGATGCCGGCACGGTGGCGCAGCGGTAGAGTTGCTGCCTTACAGCGAATGCAGCGCCGGAGGCTCACGTTCGATCCTGACTACGGGCGCCGTCTGTACGGAGTTTGTACGTTCTCCCCGTGACCTGCGTGGGTTTTCTCCGATATCTTCGGTTTCCTCCCACACTCCAAAGACGTGCAGGTATGTAGGTGAAATGGCTGGGCAAATGTTAAAAAAATAGAAAATTGTCCCTAGTGGGTGTAGGATAGTGTTAGTGTGCGGGGATCGCTGGGCGGCGCGGACCCGGTGGGCCGAAGGGCCTGTTTCTGCGCTGTATCTCTAAATCTAAATCAAAAAATCTAGATCAGACTTTACTGGCTTCACCATGCACTGAACGTTATTCCCATATCATGCATCATCTGTACACTGTGGACGGCTCGATTGCAATCATGTTTCATCTTGCTGCTGACTGCTTAGCGGGCAACGAAAGCTTTTCACTGTACCTCGGTACACGTGACAATGAACTGAACTAACTAACTGCTGCTGCCCCTGATTTGTCCTGGTCTTTCCTTGATTCCAGTTTTGCAGAGTCAAAGCTTCTGAATGTCATAGACACCCGGAAACATTTAAAGAAATCATTCAGAATGCAATAAAAATGATCACCTCAGATAGTCATAGAGAGTGATACAGTGTGGAAGCAGGCCCTTCGGCCCAACTTTCCCATGCCGACCAACATGCCCCATCTACACTAGTCCCACCTGCCTGCATTTGGCCCATATCCCTCTAAACCTATCATATGAAGAAGGGTCTCGACCCCAAAACGTCACCCATTCCTTCTCTCCAGAGATGCTGCCTGACCCGCTGAGTTACTCCAGCACTCTGTGAAACGTCACCTATCCATGTTCTCCACAGATGCTGCCTGACCCGCTGAGTTACTCCAGCACTCTGTGAAACGTCACCTATCCATGTTCTCCACAGATGCTGCCTGACCCGCTGAGTTACTCCTGCACTCTGTAAAACGTCACCTATCCATGTTCCCCACAGATGCTGCCTGACCTGCTGAGTTACTCCAGCACTCTGTGAAACGTCACCTATCCATGTTCTCCACAGATGCTGCCTGACCCGCTGAGTTACTCCAGCACTCTGTCCTTTTTGTTGTAAACCATTTTCTAGTTCCAACAAAGCAATGTGTTCCATGCTTCTCACTAGTAAGACATTTGCCCTGAGCGGGTACTTTCACATTATGGTTTCCGTTTGGAGAGTAAGTCGCTCGTTCTCCATCTGTTGGGCCTGTGCTCCACGTGTGAATTTGATGAATGAAGCATTAAATCTAATTCCCCGGACACACATCTCGTACGAACGCCCGGACTTCTGGATGTGCTTTGGTTTCATCGTCTCCTTCCATCCAGCCCGCCCGCCTCACATGGCAGCAGAAATGTGGTTGCACCCAGCTACCGCGACTTACACAGTTAATGCTGCGGAATTATTCAGACTCTGCCTCCGGCCACTTTCTAAGAGCAAGAATTAAAACCTGTGCTCTGAATATGGAAGGTCGCGCTGAGCTGCCGAAGATTATTACTGCTGAAAACTCCTTTATTTCCTCTGATCCGATGTTAGCTGCCTGAGGAGGTGAAATCTTTTCTGACCTGGATGGCTGTCGTGGAGTGGTACGTGTTGAGCCGAGTGCCGGGATCTCAGCACACACTTGCCACTGACATTTCCAGGCAGCCTCCGGGAGGTGTGTGGGATTGAGATGTGGATCGCTAAATTGGATCAGCCCCGGACATGGGCTTGAGGATTACAACGCAGCCTTCAGGTTCAACATGGTGTTGGCTGTGCATTTACGCCCTGGCAACATGACAGCACCATGCCCTGAGGAAGGGTCTCGACCCCAAACCTCACCCATTCCTTCTCCCCAGAGAAGCTGCCTGACCCGCTGAGTTACTCCATCACTCTGTGAAACGTCACCTATCCACGTTCTCCACAGATGCTGCCTGACCCGCTGAGTTACTCCAGCACTCTGTGTCTATCTTCCCTCATCTGTAGACTGGGGAAGAGGAGCAGATCGATGGGAACGCCACCCCGGTCACTCCCTCTTCTCCCCTCTCCCATCGGGCAAGAGGTACAGAAGTGTGAAAACGCACACCTCCAGATTCAGGGGCAGTTTCTTCCCAGCTGTTATCAGGCAACTGAACCATCCCACCACAACCAGAGAGCAGTGCTGAACTACTATCTACCTCTTTGGTGACCCTTGGACTATCCTTGATCGGACTTTACTGGCTTTTCCTTAAACTAAACGATATTTGCTTGTCTTGTATTACACATTGTAACTGGCTCGATTGTAATCGTGTGTTGTCTTTCCGCTGACTGGTTAGCACGCAACAAAAGCTTTTCACTGTACCTCGGTACACGGGACAATAAGCTAAACTAAACTAAACTGATCTGAACTGGAGGTCCACCTTGGCTTCCGAGATCTCCCGGTTGCCAACTCCTCTTCCCATCCCACACTGACCTTCCTGGCCCAGACCTCCTGTACGTCAGACTTTACACCTGCGATACAGCGCGGAAACAGGCCCATCAGCCCATCGAGCCCGCACCGACTAGCGATCACCCCGTACTATCACTAGCACTAACCTGCACACACCAGGTACAATTCACAATTAACAGCAGCCAAGTAACCTGCCATCCCACACGTCTTTGGAGTGTGGGAGGAAACCGGAGCACCTGGGAGAAAACCCACGCAGGTCACGGGGAGAACGTACAAACTCCGTACAGACAGCACCAGTAGTCGGGATCGAACCCGGGTCTCCGGCGCGGTGAGGCAGGAACTCTACCGCCGCGCCACCGTGCCACCCTTTCTTAAGGCTCCTCCATTGCCAGAGTAATGTCACAGGCAAATTGGAGGAACAGCACCTCGTATTGTGCTTGGGTCGGTAGGTAGCTCCCAATCCAATGTTGAATTCTCTCATTTTAAGGAACTTCCAATATTAACTCCCACCCTCCACTCTGGTCATTTAACCAGTCCCATCGTTCTCCACATCGTATCCCAGTTGAGATCACACCTCCCCGAGCCAACACTGGGCAAGGCTACATGTACCCTGCCCGAGAACAAAGGGGGGGCCCTGGTGTGAGGGGGTGGGGGTGGGGGGGGGTTGGAAGAACAAAGGTGGCGCGGGGGGGGGGGGTACTCTGTAACCATTGTCAGCCCCCTTTACGTGGCGACTAATTGCATACCTAGGGCGCACAAGCAAAGCATCTCACTGTCATTGACAATAAAGTATAAGGTATCCCATTCAATTCAAAGTAAAGCTGGGGTGTTATCATGATCCTTCCTGTTACCATCACTAGACAATAGACAATAGGTGCAGGAGGAGGCCATTCGGCCCTTCAAGCCAGCACCGCCATTCAATGTGATCATGGCTGATCATTCTCAATCAGTACCCCGTTCCTGCCTTCTCCCCATACCCCCTGACTCCGCTATCCTTAAGAGCTCTATCTAGCCCTCTCTTGAATGCATTCAGAGAATTGGCCTCCACTGCCTTCTGAGGCAGAGAATTCCACAGATTCACAGCTCTCTGACTGAAAAAGCTTTTCCTCATCTCAGTTCTAAATGGCCTACCCCTTATTCTTAAACTGTGGCCCCTTGTTCTGGACTCCCCCAACATTGGGAACATGTTTCCTGCCTCTAACGTGTCAAACCCCTTAATAATCTTATACGTTTCGATAAGATCTCCTCTCATCCTTCTAAATTCCAGTGTATACAAGCCTAGTCGCTCCAATCTTTCAACATATGACAGTCCCGCCATTCCGGGAATTAACCTGGTGAACCTACGCTGCACGCCCTCAATAGCTAGAAACGTACCCACGTGTGATTTCAAAGCCGCAAGGTCTCACACCAAAACACAGTACTTGCAATTGAAGGGATTTATTTGTTCATTTAATCCAGTTGTAAATAATAATTTTTACTTTTAATATGTTTAACGCCATGGCCTGCACTGGGATGAAGCTGTTACATAACTTGCCCATGGGAAAATATACAAACATAATTGTATGAATTGCACAGTCTGTATTTAATAATAATAATAATAATGTATTTTATTTATATAGCGCTTTTCATATACTCAAAGACGCTTTACAGAGATTTAGAGAACATAGGGAAATGAATAAATAGATAAATAAGTAAATAAATAAACGAACAGAGAAAGGAGACAGAAGGTGAGGTGACCTTCAGTGGTTGAAGGCAGTACTGAACAGGTGAGACTTCAGCGATGTTTTGAATGTGGTGAGTGTAGAGGAGTCTCTAACGGTTTGGGGTAGTGAGTTCCATAGGGTGGGAGCAGCGATGGAGAAAGCCCTGTCCCCCCAGGATCTGAGTTTGGTCCGGATGAGGGGGGATAGGAGATTGGCAGCAGCAGAGCGGAGGGTACAGGTGGGAGTGTGCCTGTGGAGGAGGTCGGTCAGGTAGGATGGGGCCAGGTTATGGAGGGCTTTGTAGGTTATGAGGAGGATTTTGTACTGGATTCTCTGGGGGATGGGGAGCCAGTGGAGTTTATAAAGGACGGGGGTGATATGGTCACGGATCGGGGTGTGGGTGAGTAGACGGGCAGCCCGATTTAGCCCGATGTCCAGGCTCTGTACTGACATACAACAGGTACTTATTTTACAAAATGCTGGAGTAACTCAGCAGGTCAGGCAGCATCTCAGGAGAGAAGGAATGGGTGATGTTTCAGACCGAAGAAGGGTCTCGACCCGAAACGTCTCCCATTCCTTCTCTCCTGAGATGCTGCCTGACCCGCTGAGTTACTCCAGCATTTTGTGAAATAAATACCTTCGATTTGTACCAGCATCTGCAGTTATTTTCTTATACATACAACAGGACTACATATGAATGCACAATATTCATCCCTGGATAAAAAGCACATTTATCATTCTATTAAATGATCACATTACTGCTTCATTCTCTCCTTCTGAGCTGAATCAAGGAGGTGGTTTTACAGTTTGGAACATTCAATTACTTGTGCAATTAGCGAACTGTTCCAAATACCAACCTTCTAAATATAAACAACCTTAATTACCTATTGGTGGGATGTGCAAATTAGTCACGGGAGGGGATGACATCAAAGATAAATCCAAAAGCATCGTAAAACTGCTTGAATTGCAAATTCTGATTCCTGAGAGACACCGGGGCATGACATTGTGAACAGTTTCATCCGCGTTGTGCCCGGGATTCAGGGCAACGAGAAGGATCGCACAGCATCAGATTGGCACAGTTTCAGCAGGATAGATGCAGAGGTTAGTTATTCAGTTAGTTAGTTAGTTAGTTATTCAGCTAGTTGGTTAGTTATTCAGTTAGTTAGTTAGTTAGTTATTCAGCTAGTTAGTTATTCAGTTAGTTAGTTATTCAGCTAGTTGGTTAGTTATTCAGCTAGTTGGTTAGTTATGTGGTTAGTTAGTTATTCCGCTAGTTGGTTAGTCAGTTAGTTAGTTAGTTAGTTAGTTAGTTAGTTAATTAGTTAGTCAGTCCGTTAGTTAGTTCATTAGTTAGTCAGTCCGTTAGTTAGTCAGTTAGTTAGTTAGTTAGTTAGTTCGTTAGTTAGTTGGTTAGTTAGTTAGTTAGTTAGTTAGTTAGTTAGTTAGTTAGTTAGTTAGTTAGTTAGTTAGTTAGTTAGTTCGTTAGTTAGTTGGTCGGTCGGTCGGTCGGTCGGTCGGTCGGTCGGTCGGTCGGTCGGTCGGTCGGTCGGTCGGTCGGTCGGTCGGTCGGTCGGTCGGTCGGTCGGTCGGTCGGTCGGTCGGTCGGTCGGTCGGTCGGTCAGTCAGTCAGTTAGTTAGTTAGTTAGTTAGTTAGTTAGTTAGTTAGTTAGTTAGTTAGTTAGTTATTCAGTTAGTTAGTTAGTTAGTTATTCAGTTAGTTAGTTATTCAGTTAATTTGTTAGATATTCAGATAGTTAGTTATAGTTAGTAATTCAGTTAGTTAGTTAGTTAGTTAGTTAGTTATTCAGTTAGTTAGTTGGTTGGTTGGTTGGTTGGTTGGTGCTATTGTCATGTGTGCCGAGGTACAGTGAAAAGCTTTTTGTTGTGTGCTAACCAGTCAATGAAAAGACT
Source organism: Rhinoraja longicauda (assembly GCF_053455715.1). NCBI lineage: Eukaryota > Metazoa > Chordata > Chondrichthyes > Rajiformes > Arhynchobatidae > Rhinoraja > Rhinoraja longicauda. The sequence goes on from NC_135973.1 coordinate 2,819,922, forward strand.
AAAGATTGACACAAAAAGCAGGATTGACTCAGCAGGACAGGCAACAACTCTGGAGAGAATGAATGGGTGATGCTTGGGGTCGAGACCCTTCTTCAGACTTGGAAAAAACTATACATGATTACAATCAAGTGGTCCACAGTGTACAGATACAGATAAGGTAGGTTTAGTTTAGGGTGTACGGTGTTTAGTATAATTTAGTATTTAGTTCAGAGACACATCATGGTAACAGGCCCGTTGCCCCACCGAGTCATCGGTCAGCCGTTCACACTAGTTCCATGATATCCCCCATTACCAGCGGCACGGTGGCGCAGCGGTAGAGTTGCTGCCTTACAGCGAATGCAGCGCCGGAGACTCAGGTTTGATCCTGACTACGGGCGCCGTCTGTATGGAGTTTGTACGTTCTCCCCGTGACCTGCGTGGGTTTTCTCAGAGATCTTCGGTTTCCTCCCACACTCCAAAGACGTGCAGGTATGTAGGTTAATTGGCTGGGCAAATGTAAAAAAGTGTAGGATAGTGTTAATGTGCGGGGATCGCTGGTCGGCGCCGACCCAGTGGGCCGAAGGGCCTGTTTCCGCGCTGTATCTCTAAATCTAAAAATCTAAATCTAAATTCTCACGCACTTCCTAAACACTAGGGGCAACTCACAGAGGGCCAATTAACCCACAAACCCGCACATCTTTGGGATGTGGGAGGGAACCGGAGAGAATGGGCAAACTATCAAAATAAGCTTGTTTTAATCTGTCGACACAAGGCCATGAGAGGGCAGTTGAGGCAGGTACTGTAATAACATTTAAAGGACATTTCAACAGGTGCATGGGTCGGATAAGAAGGAACTGATAAGACAGTGGGAAGATTGGGTGGAGACGCTGTGGGTGGAGCTGGGAAATAGAAAGGGATCGTGCAAATGAGCTGCAGGCCCTCAGATAGTTCACGGGAATTAGAAGACTGAGGAGCGACCTGTCCACGCTGAGATTGGTGGGTGTGGGGCAACGAGCTTCCAGAGGGGAGAGTTTAGCAAGATAGCGTAACCCCATTTGTAAAACACTTGGACGGGGAACGTGGACAGATAGGAAAGGTTCAGAGGGATGGTAGCCAAAGGGTGGGACTGGCCGAGATATAGACAATAGACAATAGACAATAGGTGCAGGAGGAGGCCATTCGGCCCTTCGAGCCAGCACCACCATTCGATGTGATCATGGCTGATCATTCTCAACCAGTACCCCGTTCCTGCCTTCTCCCCATACCCCCTGACTCCGCTATCCTTCAGAGCTCTATCTAGCTCTCTCTTGAATGCATTCATAGAATTGGCCTCCACTGCCTTCTGAGGCAGAGAATTCCACAGATTCACAACTCTCTGACTGAAAATGTTTTTCCTCATCTCCGTTCTAAATGGCCTACCCCTTATTCTTAGACTGTGGCCCCTGGTTCTGGACTCCCCCAACATTGGGAACATGTTTCCTGCCTCTAACGTGTCCAACCCCTTAATAACCTTATACGTTTCGATAAGATCGAAGGGCATCTTGGTCGGCACGGACAAGCTGGGCCGAAGGGCCTGTGTCCGCGCTGTGTGACTCCAGGTAGCCCCTGATGACTGCCCCGCCATTCTTTACGGTCACGGCCAATTCGTTACCATGGTAGCCGGCGGGCGGGCCCACCCGCGGTGGGAGCGTGGACTACCACCGTGTGGGGGGGGGGGGAAGAATGATGGACAATGGGGACCTGATGTGGGGGAACCGCTGTGGGGGGAATGGGGGATGGGGGGAACAAAACACTAGCGTACTTTGTAACTTTATCCGCGCCATAGGTGCGCGCCATTTGCACACATTGGGCGTACAAGCGAAGAGTTTCACTGTGCCTTCTCACACATGACAATAAAGTGTTCCACTCCATCCATTCACGTTCCCAAGCTAACTCCATCCCTCTTGGTTCCTTTACTTTCCAAAATTCTATCAAACTGATTTTAGCCTTCTCCTCCCCAACTAAAATCAGTCCGAAGAAGGGTCCCGACCTGAAACGTCACCTGTCCATGTTCCCCACAGATGCTGCCTGACCCGCTGAGTTACTCCAGCACTCTGTGAAACGTCACCTATCCATGTTCTCCACAGATGCTGCCTGACCCGCTGAGTTACTCCAGCACTCTGTGAAACGTCACCTATCCATGTTCTCCACAGATGCTGCCTGACCCGCTGAGTTACTCCAGCACTCTGTGAAACGTCACCTATCCATGTTCTCCACAGATGCTGCCTGACCTGCTGAGTTACTCCAGTAACTTTTAATGTATTTTTTTGTTACACCAGCATCTGCAGTCCCTCGTGTCCACACCTTGGTGTTCTGCTCATCTGATGTTTTTAAGGGACCAATCTGAAAATAAGATTATAAGTTGTGAAGGAATGCAGATAAAGGTTAGGTTTATTATTCCTAAACCTCTTTAGGAAAAAAAACATATTAATCTCTAATGGTAAATCCCTTTGGAAAAAACATAGTGACACAAATTTCACTGCCCAGTAACTCATTTTGACTCAGCTATGGAGGTCAGTAACTGGATCATCTTTGGCACAATGCGCTGCTCCCACTGACGAGTCCTGCTGAACCAGCTATGCTGCAGTGATAAATTAATGTCCTCTTTTACCAATCATTCTTATCCTCCCCCACTCAGTGAGCCAGACCTACAATAATTTTGGCTGCCACACTCTTTCTGAGAAGTAGAGCAAACAGACCACCCCCTGAGAGAGGAGATGGTTCCGTTTTCAAGCTGCCAAAGAATGTGCAAAGCATCAGTAGAGTTACAGCGCGGTGGCGCAGCGGTAGAGTTGCTGCCTTACAGCGCTTGCAGCGCCGGAGACCCGGGTTCCATCCCGACTAAGGGTGCTGTCTGTACAGAGTTTGTACGTTCACCCCGTGACCTCCCCATGGGTTTTCTCCGAGATCTCCGGTTTCCTCCCACGCTCCAAAGGCAAGGCATCTTTATCGAAACATATAAGATTATTAAGGGGTTGGACACGTTAGAGGCAGGAAACAGTGGAGGCCAATTCTCTGAATGCATTCAAGAGAGAGCTAGATAGAGCTCTTAAGGATAGCGGAGTCAGGGGGTATGGGGAGAAGGCAGGAAAGGGGTACTGATTGAGAATGATCAGCCATGATCACATTGAATGGCGGTGCTGGCTCGAAGGGCCGAAGGGCCGAATGGCCTCCTCCTGCACCTATTGTCTATTGTCTATTGAAACGTCACCCATCCCTCCTCTCCAGAGACGCCGCCTGTCCCACTGAGTTACTCCAGCACTTTGTGTCCACCTTTGGTTTAAACCAGCACCTGCAGTTCCTTCCTGCAAATATATAGGTGACATTTGTAATCACGCATTGTCTTTCCGCTGACTGGTTAGCACGCAGCTAAAGCTTTTCACTGTTCCTCGGTACACGTGACAATAAACTAAACTCGAACTCATTTTGAGTTGGGATCATTGTTTGGATCCTTCGCTGGCCTCGTTCTTCCAGGTGGATGACTTTGTCCCACCCCCTTCCTGACATCAGTCTGAAGAAAGGGTCTCGACCCGAAACGTCATCCATTCCTTCTCTCTGCAGAGATGCTGCCTGTCCCGCTGAGTTACTCCAGCATTTCGTGTCTACCTTCGATTTAGAAACCAGCATCTGCAGTTCTTTCCTGCACATTTATTCACACCGATCCTGCCTGACCTGCTGGGCGTTTGGGCATTTATTATTCACGTTTCAGGTTTGTCAGCATCTGCGGTTTATTATTAGTGTTACGGCACTTATCCTAACCTCAGTGTAATGTCCCGTCATATCTGTTAGTCTTGTGTCATGTTCTGTGTTTAGATTCTCATTTCAGGTCCCTTGACTTCCTGCCATTGTAATTGTCAGCCCCGCCTTGATTGTTTCCACCTGTGTGCCCTTACCTCATGTATATATAGTCCACGCCTCCCTTTGTCCTGTGCCAGTTCGTATTGTGATTCATGTGCTCTCGGTCGCAGTATAGCTAGTAAGTAATTTTTGTAACTAATGTTTTTGTAGCTGAGTAAGTTTAGAGTTTTTGGTTCGAAACGCAGTGTTCTTTAATGTGAAAATTAAAGAACGCCTTTATTTTCTCCAAATTGACTCTTGTGTGTGAGTCGTGCGTTTGAGTCCAGTTCCTGTGTGTCCCAGAGCATAACAGAACGAACTGGCCATAATATGGACTCAGCCGACTCTAAGATTTGGAAATCAGCCCTTGCCAACCAGGGCACTAAGATCCAGCACCAGGAGGAGCAGCTGCGCTCAGTCAGTCACGGGGTGCGCGAGCTGAACGATAGACAAGGCGAGTTCCAGTCATCAGTGACGACCCAGATTAACCACCTCGCTGTACAACTCCATCAGGTTCTGGCTCGCCTCAACCCAACCTCGGCAGCTTCTCCACTGGCTCACGTTGAACCTTCAGCCGGCCATCCGCCTGCTGTTCCGGCCACGCCTGCGAACCCCACGCTGATTCTACACCTGGCTTCACCAGATAAGTTCTCTGGAGACTCGGAGAATTGTAGATCATTCCTTGTACAATGTGATCTCCACTTCAAGCATGACCCTGCACACTTCCCCTCAGACCAGGCCAGGGTAGCATTTCTTGTGTCCCATTTGACGGGACGAGCCGCAGCATGGGCCACTGCGGAGTGGTCTCGGGGCTCCACAGTCTGTCAGGATCTAGACCTCTTCCAAAGAACATTTAGCAGTATTTTTGATCACACTTCCTCTGCTAAGGAAGCTTCCCGAGTCTTACTGCAGCTAAAACAGAACACTCGCCCAGTGATAGACTATGCCATTGACTTCCGAACCCTTGCAACAGACAGTGGGTGGAATATGCCTGCACAAGTGGATGCATTCATGAATGGGTTGTCGGAGGCTATAAAGGACAGACTTTCACCTTTTGAGTTACCCAGTGATCTAGAGACATTAATTACCAGGGCTATTCGTGTCGATAACAGGATAAAGGAAAAGGGAAGACACCAGGCTGCTGATCGTCCTCCCAATCACCAGGGGCGCTCCTCTGGGTCCTTCACACCGAAGAAGTCATCGTTCCCTGTCCATCGCTGGCCGGAGAAAACAGCGTCCTCTCAGCTGTCGGAAGAACCCATGCAGCTAGGACGAACCAGGCTGACTCCGGAGCAGCGACAGCGCCGCCTGAAGGACGGAGCCTGCTTTTACTGCGGTCAACAAGGACACCGTCTGGCCGACTGCTCGGTAAAAGGGGGTGGCTCACCAGTGAAAAGGAGGACACTGGTGAGCCAATTCCCCGTGTCGGACTTACCTCCTCGACCTCTGACACAGGCCACCCTCACTCTGAATCAGCAAATTGTGACTCGGGGGGTTTTGATCGACTCCGGAGCCGACGAGAGTCTCATGGACTGGACTCTAGCACGATCGTGTAAGGTTAAATCTGTGCCCTTGTTGCAACCTACTGTGGCGAGCGCTTTAGATGGACGTCAGTTGTTTGAGATAACTCATCGTACAGAACCTGTCAAAGTCATGTTCAATGCTAACCATGTGGAGATAATGTCTTTTCACTTGTTTGACTCAGCTCAACATCCCTTGGTCTTTGGTTTCCCTTGGCTGCAGAAACACAATCCTCAGATTGATTGGCGATCTGGTAAGATCAGACGATGGGGGGTTGAGTGCACACAATCATGTCTTGTTGAACCAGTGAACAAAGGGGTGAGTTACGGGAAGATCGGGGCGGTTTTGGGAATAAATGTTCTTAAATCTGAAGAAATAAAGATTTCTAATGATGATGATGACTATCCCGATCTGTCGAAGGTTCCACCATGTTACCATGAACTGAAGGAGGTGTTCAACAAGTCCAGGGCCACCACCCTACCTCCTCATCGACCTTTCGACTGCGCTATCAACCTGCTGCCGGGGGCCCCTATTCCCAAGGGGAGACTGTACTCCATATCTGGCCCCAAGAGGAAGGCGATGGATGAGTACATTGAGTCCTCCCTGAGGACGGGCATTATTCGCCCGACCTCCTCGGCAGCAGGCGCGGGGTTTTTCTTTGTGGGCAAGAAAGATGGGTCACTTCGTCCCTGCATAGATTACAGCTTCCTAAACGAGATTACGATCAAGAATCGTTACCCACTTCCTTTGATGTCTTCTGCTTTTGAACTGTTGCACAAAGCCAAAGTATTCACTAAACTAGACTTAAGGAATGCATACCACCTAGTGAGAATCAGAGAGGGGGATGAGTGGAAAACTGGGTTTAACACCCCTAACGGGCACTACGAGTATTTGGTGATGCCGTTCGGGTTAACCAATGCCCCCGCAGTCTTCCAAGCTTTTATGAACGAGGTCCTCAGGGAATTTCTCAATGAGTGTGTTTTTGTCTACCTTGATGACATTCTTATCTTCTCTCCAGACATACAGTCTCATGAGCGTCATGTCAAGTGTGTGTTGCAGAAGCTCTTAGCTAACCGTCTGTATGTGAAGGCCGAGAAGTGCGACTTCCACGCAGACACAATGTCCTTTCTGGGCTACATTATATCGGCCGACCACATCCAGATGGACCCTGATAAGGTCAGTGCGGTGGCCAATTGGCCCACCCCCACTAACAGAAAGAAGGTGCAACAGTTTCTCGGATTTGCAAACTTTTACAGACGTTTTATTAGAGACTTCAGTGCTGTTGATGCTCCTCTGCACTCTCTCACGTCTTCCAAGACCCAGTTCCAGTGGAATCCTCAGGCCGAAGCTGCCTTTCAGCGCCTCAAAACATTGTTCACCAACGCTCCTGTTCTGACCATCCCAGATCCCCAGAGACAGTTCATTGTGGAGGTGGATGCCTCCAACGAGGGGATTGGGGCGGTACTTTCCCAGAGAGCGGAGAAGGACAACCGGATTCATCCCTGCGCCTACCTGTCACGTAAGTTGACCCCCGCAGAAAAAAATTACGATGTCGGAAACAAAGAACTGCTGGCGGTCAGAGCCGCATTGGGGGAGTGGAGGCACTGGCTGGAGGGGGCCGAGCAGCCTTTTCTGGTATGGACAGATCACAAGAACCTGGAATACATCCGTAAAGCCAAGAGACTCAACTCACGTCAGGCCAGATGGACTCTGTTTTTTAGTAGGTTCAACTTTTCTCTGTCTTACAGGCCCGGTTCCCAGAACACAAAACCAGACGCCCTGTCCCGACTTTATGACCCTGAACCTGATACCAGAGAACCCGAACCCATCCTGCCACTTAACCGTGTGGTAGGAGCGGTGTCTTGGCAGATCGAAACAGATGTGAAGCAGGCTAATGATGAGACTCCAGCACCGAGTGGCTGTCCTACTAACTGTTTGTTTGTTCCTGTGACATTACGCCCCCAGGTAATCCACTGGGCTCACACGTCCCTGCTCACATGTCATCCAGGTGCCAAGAGAACTGTTTTTGTGGTTAAACAGCGTTTTTGGTGGCCTTCACTTGAGAAGGATGTAGCTGAATATGTGGCCGCCTGCCCTGTCTGTGCAAGGAGCAAGCCCTCCAGACAAGCCCAAGCGGGCCTGCTGCACCCACTTTCAGTCCCTCAGAGGCCCTGGTCCCACATCTCCATTGACTTTGTTACTGGGTTGCCGGCCTCCAAAGGTAACACAACTGTCCTGACGGTGGTAGACTGATTTTCAAAGATGGTACATTTTATCGCTGTGGCCAAGCTCCCCTCTGCCAAAGAGACGGCAGAGGTAATGATGTCTCACGTGTTCCGTATCCATGGTTTCCCTACAGACATTGTCTCGGACTGAGGCCCTCAGTTTGTGTCCAAGTTTTGGAGTGAGTTTTGTTCCCTCATAGGTGCCACCGTCAGCCTGTCTTCTGGTTACCATCCGCAATCCAATGGCCAGACTGAGCGGATGAACCAGGAGCTCGAGACCTGCTTGCGCTGTCTGGTCGCGCAGAACCAGACCACCTGGAGCGACCATCTCATCTGGGTCGAGTACGCACGCAACACGCTGCCACGGGACTCACACCCTTCCAGTGTGCCTACGGCTACCAGCCCCCCTTGTTCTCGGCTTATGAGGGTGAGGTGACGGTGCCTTCTGCCCACGCCATGATCCGACGCTGTCGCCGAATCTGGGATGGAGCTCGGAGGGTTCTACTCCGGGGTCAGTCCCGGATGAAAGCGGCAGCCGACCGCCACCGCAGATCCGCTCCGCATTATCGCCCAGGCCAGAAGGTATGGCTGTCTACAAAGGACTTGCCACTTCACGTCCACGCCAGAAAGCTGGCTCCAAGGTTCGTGGGTCCATTTCCCATTTCGAAAGTCATTAACCCTGTTTCGGTCCGTCTACAACTCCCCAGGTCATTAAGGGTTCACCCTACATTCCACGTCAGCAAAATAAAACCGGTCAAGGAAAGTGCACTCGTGCCCGCCTCCAAGCCCCCTCCACCCCCCCGGCTCGTCGACGGTGGTCCGGTCTACACAGTCAAGGCACTTCTTGCAGTCCGCAAGAAAGGTCGCGGTCGCCAGTTTCTGGTCGACTGGGAAGGCTACGGTCCTGAGGAGAGGTGCTGGATTCCTGCCAGCTTCATTTTGGACAAAACTTTGATCAAGGACTTTGACTAGACTCATCCTGACCAGCCTGGACCGTCAGGAGTCGGTCCTAAAGGGGGGGGGGGGGTACTGTAATGTCCCGTCATATCTGTTAGTCTTGTGTCATGTTCTGTGTTTAGATTCTCATTTCAGGTCCCTTGACTTCCTGCCATTGTAATTGTCAGCCTCGCCTTGATTGTTTCCACCTGTGTGCCCTTACCTCATGTATATATAGTCCACGCCTCCCTTTGTCCTGTGCCAGTTCGTATTGTGATTCATGTGCTCTCGGTCGTAGTATAGCTAGCAAGTAATTTTTGTAACTAATGTTTTTGTAGCTGAGTAAGTTTAGAGTTTTTGGTTCGAATCGCAGTGTTCTTTAATGTGAAAATTAAAGAACGCCTTTATTTTCTCCAAATTGACTCTTGTGTGTGAGTCGTGCGTTTGAGTCCAGTTCCTGTGTGTCCCAGAGCATAACACTCAGTTCAACTTGAGTGGCTGCATCCCCTGGATCATTCTCGTAAACCTCCTCTCCACCTTCTCCGGGCGCTCCGGTTTCCTCCCACTTCCCAAAGATGTGGGCTTTGTCGGTTGACTGGGGCCACTGTAAATTGCCCCTCGTGTTGTAGGGAGTGGGTGAAAAAGTGGGACCATATAGAACTAGTGTATGGGGTCGATCGGCACGGACTCAGTGGGCCGAAGGGCCTGTTTCCGCGCTGTATCTCTAAATTAAACAAGAGAAGACCAGTGATGGGCTTTCTGGCGCTTCAAGACTGCACATCTGTTCAATAAGATATGAAGATATTAGCTGTCCTTTTACCTCAAGTCCACTTTCTCATTTCCCTTGATTACGTTAGTGAGCAGAAATCTATTTGTCTCTCAATGAGTCAGCGTCTGGCCATTTCAGACTGCCTGTGGTTCACAGTCCCCTGTGGAGCTTACCTGCACTTAGGAGATCAGTGTATCGTTGCCTCAACTCCCCGCAATGAGAGGAGGAACTTGCAATTATTGGCCACCTTTAACTTTAGAAAGAAGGTAGCCACAAAATGCTGGAGTAACTCAGCGGGACAGGCAGCATCTCTGGAGACAAGGAAAGGGTAACCCTTCTTCAGACGTGCAATCATGTGGAATTCTGTGGAATTCTCTGCCACAGAGGCCAATTCACTGGATGAATTGAAAAGAGAATTAGTTAGATAGAGCTCTAGGGGCTAGCGGAATCAAGGGATATGGGGAGAAGGCAGGCACAGGTTACTGATTGTGGATGATCAGCCATGATCACATTGAATGGCGGTGCTGGCTCGAAGGGCCGAATGGCCTCCTCCTGCACCTATTGTCTATTGTCTATTAACTCTACCGCTGCGCCACCGTGACCGCCCGTGTACAAAGACATCCCACAGGGGGGAGGTTACTCCACCAGGAGCTCAAGAATGCAGTCAAAGATTTCTGCAAACAAGCCCGTGACATTGTAAGACAAATACAATGAAACATCAAAGAAAATATTTTACTTTAAATAAACCATTTATAATCTCAGGTTACTAAAACCTATGATTTTGGTGGCAGATTTATATATTTTTTAAAGTAAAATCAGTACATATTGATTGCTCTTTGGTATTATTTCATTAATACTTAATTTTAGTTCAACTTGCATGCAATTACTTGAGATATCTTTCATTGTGACTGACATTTCTTAATTTAACTTGGAAAATTAACAGCACATGAAAGCCCAAGATTAGTAAATAGTTTTCTCTGATATCATTTCACCTTGATAAATGACCCTGCCTTTTATTAAGTGCTCCTTTTATTAATTATTGATTTCTCTCCCATGGAAATGACACTAGCACATTTCAATGTACATTGTAGCCTGCCCACTTTCTCTCTCTTGGTTAGTGTAATGTGGGCAGCAAAGTGTCTAAACCTTTGTGTTACGCTCGTCCGATGTTTTTAAGGCACCAATCTGAATATCAGGTAATACTGTAAGTTGTGAAGGAATGCAGATAGAGGCGAGCACTGTTATTCCTAATGACAATAAACTAAACTGAAACTGGAACAGCAATCCCTATACACTAACACGATTCCTCACAAACATTACACAATTTTACACTTGTACCAAGTGTACAATTGTCCCTAATTTTACACTTGTACCAAACCAATTGACAATTTTACACTTGTACCAAGCCAATTAACCAACAAACCTGCACGCCTTAGACAATAGACAATAGGTGCAGGAGTAGGCCATTCGGCCCTTCGAGCCAGCACCACCATTCAATGTGATCATGGCTGATCATTCTCAATCAGTACCCCGTTCCTGCCTTCTCCCCATACCCCCTGACTCCGCTATCCTTAAGAACTGTATCTAGCTCTCTCTTGAATGCATTCAGAGAATTGGCCTCCACTGCCTTCTGAGGCAGAGAATTCCACAGATTTACAACTCTCTGACTGAAAAAGTTCTGGACTCCCCCAACATTGGGAACATGTTTCTTGCCTCTAACGTGTCCAACCCCTTAATAATCTTATATGTTTCGATAAGATCCCCTCTCATTTTTCTAAATTCCAGTGTATACAAGCCTAGTCGCTCCAGTCTCGAGACGTTTCAGTCTGCAGAAGGGTCTCGACCCGAAACGTCACCCATCCCTTCTCTCCAGAGATGCTGCCTGTCCCACTGAGTAACTCCAGCATTTTGTGTCCATCTTCGGTGTCACCTGTACATGTTCTCCTGACCTGCCGAATCACTCCAGCACTTTGCGCCTTTTTTTGCAAACCAGAATCTGCAGTTCCTAGTGTTTAGTTTAGGGCGGTGCAGGCTCGAAGGGCCTACTCCTGCACCTATTTTTAATGTTTTTTCTATGTTTAGATATACAGCATGGAAAGAGGCCCTTCGGCCCACCGAGTCCGCGCCGCCCAGCGATCCCTGCACACTAACACTACCCTGCACACACTCGGGACAATTTACACACATAAACCAAGCCAATTAACCTACAAACCTGCACGTCTTTGGAGTGTGGGAGGAAACCGAAGATCTCGGAAAGAACCCGCGCAAGTCACGGGGAGAACGTACAAACTCCGTACAGACGGCGCCCGTAGTCGGGATGGAACCTGGGTCTCCGGCGCTGCATTCGCTGTAAGGCGGCAACTCTACCGCTGCGCCACCGGGCCACCAGTGTTATCCGTCAGTAAAATAGGTTTAGTTTTCTCCTTGAGTACAATCAAACCTACTGGGGATTGCTGACAACTTCACATTTGCAGCTTTCATGTTAACATCTCTCACTGATTTGCCCTCATTTTATTGCCTTTATGACTTGTTGTACATGTTCTTTCTATATATATATGTATGTGTATCCTCTCTCATTAATCTATCTGCCTTCATCTACAGCTGATCCCAAGGCTAGATAGAGCTCTTAAGGATAGAGAGCTAGATAGAGCTCTTAAGGATAGCGGAGTCAGGGGGTATGGGGAGAAGGCAGGAACGGGGTACTGATTGAGAATGATCAGCCATGATCACATTAACTGGCGGTGCTGGCTCGAAGGGCCGAATGGCCTCCTCCTGCACCTATTGTCTACTGTCTATTGTCTATCCTAAAAAAAAAATTATTAGGAAAGTGGATAGGAAAGATTTAGTGGGAAATGGGCCAGGATTAAGATGAGAAGGTTCATTTCTCCAGAACAGATGAACCAAAGGGTCTCGACCCGAAACATCACCCATTCCTTCTCTCCCGAGATGCTGCCTGACCCGCTGAGTTACTCCAGCATTTGGTGTCAACCTTCGATTTTAACCAGCATCTGCAGTTCATGCCTACAAATATTTAATTTTTTCCTGACCTCCAATATTGCCATCTTTTAGATTTAGATTTGGAGATACAGCGCAGAAACAGGCCCTTCGGCCCACCGGGTCCGCGCCGCCCAGCGATCCCCGCACATTAACACTATCCTACACCCACTAGGGATAAAAAAAAATTACATTTGCCCAGCCAATTAACCTACAAACCTGCACGTCTTTGGAGTGTGGGAGGAAACCGAAGATCTCGGAGAAAACCCACGCAGGTCACGGGGAGAACGTACAGACTCCGTACAGACGGCGCCCGTAGTCGGGATCGAACCTGAGTCTCCGGCGCTGCATTCGCTGTAAGGCAGCGACTCTACCGCTGCGCCACCGTGCTGCTTCATTGCTAACAGAGTGACACCCGATTTCTGACTCTCTTTCCTCAAAACTGAAGATGCGATGATGAGATGCGAATGTCGTGCAGCACTCCAATCTCCCTGTTCAAATAAATCCTTTCCATGATCCTTTGACAGTCAGATTGTGGCTTCATGGCTAATTCAGCAGTTCGACCATAAGAACTGAACTGAACATTCAACCAGATTCACAGAGTCTCCTGCCCAGAGTAGGGGAATCGAGGACCAGAGGACACAGGTTTAAGGTGAAGGGGGAAAAGATTTAATAGGAATCTGAGGGGTAACTTTTTCACACAAAGGGTGGTGGGTGTATGGAACGAGCTGCCAGAGAAGGTAGTTGAGGCTGAGACTATCCCAATATTTAAGAAACAGTTAGACAGGTACATGGATAGGACGGGTTTGGAGGGAAATGGACCAAACACAGGCAGGTGGGACTAGTGTAGCTGGGACATGGTTGGCCGGTGTGGGCGATTTGGGCCGAAGGGCCTGTTTCCACGCTGTATCACTCTACGACTCTATGACTCTATGAAGATTGAATTCTTCAATATCCCATCCACACACTCATCTCCCATCTCTCATTTCCTCTTTATCGCTCCCTCTCCCTCCCTCCCTCCCTCCCTCCCTCCCTCCCTCCCTCCCTCCCTCCCTCCCTCCCTCCCTCCCTCCCTCCCTCCCTCCCTCCCTCCCTCCCTCTCTCCCTCCCTCCCTCCCTCCCTCCTCTCCCCTCCCTACCTCTCCCTCCCTCCCTCTCCCTCCCTCCCTCCCCCTCCCCCTCCCTCCCTCTCCCTCCCTCCCTCCCTCTCCCTCCCTCTCCCTCCCTCCCTCTCCCCTCCCCTCCCTCCCTCTCCCCTCCCTCCCTCTCCCCTCCCTCCCTCTCCCCTCCCTCCCTCTCCCCCCCTCCCTCTCCCCCCTCCCTCTCCCCCCCTCCCTCTCCCCTCCCTCCCTCTCCCCCCCCTCCCTCTCCCCTCCCTCCCTCTCCCCCCCCTCCCTCTCCCCTCCCACCCTTATCCCTCCTTCTGGCCTTACATCTCACTTCTCCTCTCCATATCTGACACCCTTGCCTTCTTCTCACCTCCAGCCTCTGCCACTTTATCCACCCATCTGCCAATCGTCCCCCTCACCTGTATCCACCCATCACTCGCCAGGCTTTGTCTGTCCCCCCCCCCCCCCCACTTCCCTTTTTCCAGTTTTCCTCCCCACCCCCCGTCATTCTGAAGAAGGGTCCTGACCCGAAACGTCATCTGTCCATCCCCCCACAGATGCTCTGTTTAGAGAGGAACTGCAGATGCTGGTTTAAACCGAAGGTAGACACAAAATGCTGGAGTAACTCAGCATCTCTGGAGAGAAGCAATGATAAGTGAGCCAGTACCTACAGCAGCCATACATGCCCAGGCCATAACACCGCCAGCAACAGATGAGGTGGTATACTTTGGATCTTGGGCAGTTCCTACTCTCCTCCATACGTTGCTCTTGCCATCACTCTAATGTAAGTTAATCTTCGTCTCATCTGTCCACAAAACCTTTTTCTAGAACTTTGGTTGCTCTTTTAACTACTTCTTGGCAAACTGTAACCTATTTTTGCGGCTAACCAGTGGTTTGTATCTTGCAGTGTAGCCTCTGTATTTCTGTTCATGAAGTCTTCTGCGGACAGTGGTCATTGACAAATCCACACCTGACTCCTGAAGAGTGTTTCTGGTCTGTCGGACGGGTGTTTGGAGGTTTTTCTTCATTATAGAGAGAATTATTCTGTCATCAGCTGGCCTGTCATCAGTTGGCCTGCCAGTCCCTTTGTGATTAGTAAGCTCACCGTTGCTTTCTTTCTTCTTAATGATGTTCCAAACAGTTGATTTGGGCAAGCCAGAGGTTTGGCTGATGTCTCTAACAGTTTTATTCGTGATTCTCAGTCTCATAATGGCTTCTCTGACTTTCATTGGCACAACTTTGGTCCCCATGTTGATAAACAGCAATAAAAGTTTCCAAAGGTGATGGAAAGACAAGGTGCTGAGAGCTCTCTTATACCTGCATTAAGGAGGCATTTAAACACACCTGAGCAATAACAAACAATAGACAATAGACAATAGGTGCAGGAGGAGGCCATTCGGCCCTTCGAGCCAGCACCGCCATTCAAAGTGATCATGGCTGATCATTCTCAATCAGTACCCCGTTCCTGCCTTCTCCCCATACCCCCTGACTCCGCTATCCTTAAGAACTGTAACTAGCTCTCTCTTGAATGCATTCAGAGAATTGGCCTCCACTGCCTTCTGAGGCAGAGAATTCCACAGATTCACAACTCTCTGACTGAAAAAGTTTTTCTTATCTCTGTTCTAAATGGCCTACCCCTTATTCTTAAACTGTGGCCCCTGGTTCTGGACTCCCCCAACATTGGGAACATGTTTCCTGCCTCTAACATGTCCAACGTTTCGATAAGATCTCCTCTCATCCTTCTAAATTCCAGTGTGGACAAGCCTAGTCGCTCCAGTGAACTGTGAAACACCTGTGAAGCCATGTGTCCCGAACATTATGGTGCCCTGAAATGGGGGGACTATGTATAAACACTGCTGTCATTTCTACATGGTGAAACCAAAATGTATAAAAATGGCCTTTATTAAAATCTGACAATGTGCACTTTAACCACATGTGATTTTTTTTCTATTACAAATCTCAAATTGTGGAGTACAGAGGCAAATAAATAAATGATGGGTCTTTGTCCCAGACATTATGGAGGACCCTGTAGTTGGATTTAAGGGCAGGAGAGAAAATAGTCTGGTTTGGATGAATAGATGCAGAGGTTCAGAGTATTGATCCATAACATGAGTTCAATTCCCAGCACAACCGGTGGAGAATTCAAATTCAATTAATTAAAGTGGTCGCCATCATTGTTGTAAAAATCTTATTTGAAAGATTGCCGCTGACCTTTAGAGAGAGATGTTGCTCGGCTAATTTAGTCTGCTATTAAACCACACGACGGCAAGCTTAAATCAACTCTGGATGAAATGTACACTAATTCAAAATCACCCATCACTGGGATTAGTTTGGTTTAGAGACACAGCGCGGAAACAGGCCCTTCGGCCCACCGAGTCCGCGATGACCAGCGATCCCCACACACTAACACTACCCTACACACACTAGGGGACAATTTACAATTATACCAGGCAGCCAATTAACCTACTAAACCTGTACGTCTTTGGAGTGTGGGAGGAAAATGAAGATATCGGAGAAAGCCCACGCAGGTCACGGGGAGAACGTGCAAACTCAGAGGTGAAGGCGAATTCACTGGATGTTTTCAAGAGAGAGTTAGATTTAGCTCTTAGGGCTAAAGGAATCAAGGGATATGGGGAGAAAGCTGGAAGGGGGTACTGATTGTGGATGGTCAGCCATGATCACATTGAATGGCGGTGCTGGCTGGAAGGGCCGAATGACCTCCTCCTGCACCTGTTGTCTATGTTTCTGTGATTGCAGCATGTGCAGTTCCTGGAATCTCCATTTTGTGGCAGGTTGTGATTGTTCTGCTCAACCAGACTGAGTGGGACATTGTTTAACATTAAGTGCGGACTTGCTGATGGGCATCCGTTGGACTGACGATGACCCGGCCTTCTCCAGTCAAGGCGGCGAGAAGCCTGCGCAGAGCTGGAGGGGGAACGGAGAAACATCAGGCCTGGCATGGACAGCAGGCAGGCGTATTGCATTAACACATCAAAGTGAATCACGATGAGATCGCCCAGCAGGCTCCTCTTCAGTCCCAGTGTTTCTAAATGTCCGTCAACTCAGTCACACCTGATGAGCATTCACTGGCGGGAAAGCACAACTGCTAACACAGCTCAATCAGTTGTCAGGGCTCAGAGGAAGCCCTGCTAATTGGTATTAATCATCTCCAAAACTGTGTAGGAAGGAACCGCAGATGCAGGCTTAAACTGAAGGTAGACACAGAGTGCTGGAGTAACTCAGCGGGTCAGGCAGCATCTCTGGAGAACATGGATAGGTGACGTTTCACAGAGTGCTGGAGTAACTTAGCGGGTCAGGCAGCATCTGTGGAGAACATGGATAGGTGACGTTTCACAGAGTGCTGGAGTAACTCAGCGGGTCAGGCAGCATCTGTGGAGAACATGGATAGGTGACGTTTCACAGAGTGCTGGAGTAACTCAGCGGGTCAGGCAGCATTTGTGGAGAACATGGATAGGTGAGGTTTCGGTCGGGACGGGACCCTTCTTCAGACTGATGAAGGTGGGGACGGGGGGAAGGCTGGAGGAGACAAGTTACTCCGGCTTTTTGTCCTCATTGTAAGATCAAGAAACTGTTGTAAAACACCATTCAAAAGCATCAAGACCAAACTCAGAATTCCTGGAGGGCTTTGAATGCTCAAGTAAAGATGATTGAGGAGATGCCCCCCCCCCCCCCCCCCCCCCACTCTTATTGTGAAGTTGGTGAGTTTTGCCTTATGTTTTAGGTAAAGATTTCAGTTGTTGAGATATATTTATAACCTTTGTGGGCAAGTGGTTGTTAAAGATGAAGCAGAGCTCCCTGGTGGTGAGGGTCTGTCATTGCTTGGTGCCAGATTCACATCTGCAACGATATCCACATTCCACACAGTGGAGGGAGTGGATGGGAAAGTGGGACAACAGAGGACTAGTGCGGACGGGAGATCGCTGGGCGGCGTGGACACGACGGGCCGAAGGGCCTGGCTCTGCGCTGCATCTCTAGACTAAACTCCAACGTTGGAGAGCCATTCGGAGAGCAAGTTGCGTGAGGATTGCACGACATATTCTGTGCCAGATTGAACGGCGTGAAATTAATATTGGAATAAGGCCACCCGCCTTCCCCAGACGCCAATCAGGTCTCTATTTGGGAGGTAACTACGGTCATTAATGATCATTTATTTCTGGTAATATTTCCGGACGAAGGCATTTTCCGGCTGTAAAATGCCAAACACTGTTCCCATCGGGTCATTACGTTTGTCTTGTTGCCGGCCTGTGCAGTGAATCAATGCGCTTACAATGCAATCGGTGTGTGAAAATGATTCGGAAATTCTGCCTCAGATGTCCCAAGTGCCCCTCCACGGAGGTCCCTGCACCAGCCTGTCATCAATCACGTAGAGCATGCAGGTGGATGGCTGTACACTGTGGCCAACGGGTCCTGCCTTACAGCTGGGTGTACCTGGACTAGGAGGAACAACACCTCAATAACCAAAGTCTGGAGTCTCTTTTTTGCTCTGGTTTATTTTCACCCACATGTTTAGACCGTAATGTTGTATCCTTATTGTTTTGATGTGTTTCAGGGCGTGCAGCGTAGGTTTACTGGGTTAATTCCCGGAATGGCGGGACTGTCGTATGTTGAAAGACTGGAGCGACTAGGCTTGTATACACTGGAATTTAGAAGTTCATATCAATGCAAAGCCACAAGCAAAGTCAAAGAGCTCACTGCACCACTTTAATGGCTGCTTAAAATACAAATCAAAAACGTTGGAAATACTCAGTAGACCAGGCAGCAACAATGCAGAGAAAAACTCAATTGTTCTAATTTTTCAGGTCAATGGCTCTCCGCAGATGCTGCCCGAATGGTGGGACTGTCGTACGTTGAAAGAGGCCACAGTTTAAGAATAAGGGGTAGGCCATTTAGAACTGAGATGAGGAAAAACTTTTTCAGTCAGAGAGTTGTGAATCTGTGGAATTCTCTGCCTCAGAAGGCAGTGGAGGCCAATTCTCTGAATGCATTCAAGAGAGAGCTGGATAGAGCTCTTAAGGATAGCAGAGTCAGAGGGTATGGGGAGAAGGCAGGAATGGGGTACTGATTGAGAATGATCAGCCATGATCACATTGAATGGCGGTGCTGGCTCGAAGGGCCAAATTGCCTCCTCCTGCACCTATTGTCTATTGTCAATTGTTTATGCTTTTTCTTCATTGTTAACTGTGTGTTTGTGTTGTCATTTGTGAGCGGAGCACCAAGGCACATTTGTGAGCGGAGCACCAAGGCACATTCCTTGTATCTGCACATTCTTGGCCAATAGACTTATTCATTCATTCATTCATAAACTTATTCATACTTCGCTTGGGCAGCTTACACCCCAGCGGCTCGAAGAAGGGTCTCGACCCGAAACGTCACCCGTTCCCTCTCTCCAGAGACGCTGCCTGTCCCACTGAGTTACTCCAGCATTTTGTGTCTATCTTCGGTATGAACATTGACTTCCCTAACTTCAAGTAACTACCCTACTCTACACACGAGGGACAGTTGTTGGTAAAGTAGCATCTGCTTTCCCGTGACCATAAGCGTTCTTGAGTAAGCATGTTTCACTTGGCACAGTATGGATTCACTTGAGTGGTATTAACATTGGCTTCTCTAACTTCAAGTAACCCTTGCTCTCCCCTCTCTCTCCATCCCTCCCCCATATTAGATCTCTGACCAGTCTGACTGTCCCCCCCTGATTACACTCCCTGTGCCTCGTTGTCACCTTCCCCTTGCTAACAACGTTCTATTCTACATCTCCTATGAACTTCATCCCCTTTGATCTCTCTATGTCTCCTTACACTTCCTTATCTCTGTGTCTCCCTCTCCCTGACTCTCAGTCTGAGCAAGGGTCTCGACCCGACACGTTATCCGTTCCTTCTCTCCAGAAATGCTGCCTGACCCGCTGAGTTACTCCAGCACTCTGTGAAACGTCACCTATCCATGTTCTCCACAGATGCTGCCTGACCCGCTGAGTTACACCAACATTTTGTGTTTATCTGCAGTTTTTGAAGCAGGCTGTGTCATTTGGGGAACGAATGGAGGGGAGAGGGAGACGGCGAGGATGGTGTTTTGATGCTTTCAAGAGAGAGCTAGATAGAGCTCTTAAGGATAGCGGAGTCAGGGGGTATGGGGAGAAGGCAGGAACGGGGTACTGATTGAGAATGATCAGCCATGATCACAGTGAATGGTGGTGCTGGCTCGAAGGGCCGAATGGCCTCCTCCTGCACCTATTGTCTATTGTCTCCTGTCACATGGATGAGGGGAACCGGTTACCGCGCAAGGAAAGCTTTTCACTGTACCTCGGTACACGTGACAATGACACACATTGAAACTGTGTGAAACAAACAGACGGATATTTTCCCGCAGAATCACATTGTAACCGACACAAAGCTATTTGATCCTCTCCGAATCACAACTCTCTCCACAACAAGTAAATTAAATTAACATCATCCTCACACAATGTGCGGATTACCTGCTTGTTTGGCGATTGCTGAAGGCAGCGTTGCAAGCTGTAAGCTCCTGTAAACTCTACTTCCACAAACCCTCTTCAACCCTGGCCGTTTTAATAGATTGTCTTCACCTGCGCTTTCCACAGGAAAAAAGTGGGCAACTATTTGGGGCGGCACGGTGGCGCACAGCGGGTAGAGCTGCTGCCTCACAGCGCCGGAGACCCGGGTTCGATCCTGCCTATGGGTGCTGTCTGTGCGGAGTTTGTACGTTCTCCCCGTGACCTGCGTGGGTTTTCTCCGGGTGCTCCGGTTTCCTCCCGCACTCCAAAGACGTGCGGGTTTGTAGGTTAATTGGCTTTGGTGTAAATTGTAAATCCTCCCTCGTGTATAGGATAGTGTTAGTGTACTGCGGGATCGCTGGTCGGCACGGACTCGGTGGGCCAAAGGGCCTGTTTCCACGCTGTATCCCCAAAGTTTACATTCTAAAGTACATCATATCTTTGTACTATCTTCACAAGCCCCTGTGCTCAATTAATTTTATTGGTTTTCAGTCCAGCAATCTCTCACTGTTAAAATTCTCATCCAGGTATCTCACCCTCGGATAGAGTGGATGTGGAGACGATGTTTCCACTGGTGGGAGAGTCGAGGACCAGAGGGCACAGCCTCAGAATTAAAGGACGTTCCTTTAGGAAGGAGGTGAAGAGGAATTTCTTTACTCAGAGGCTGGTGAATCTGTGAGATTCTGCCACAGAAGGCTGTGGAGGCCAAGTCAGTGATATGTTTAAAGGCAGAGATAGATAGATTCTTGATTAGTGCGGGTGTCAGGGGTTATGGGGAGAAGGCAGGAGAAAGGGGTTAGGAGGGAGAGATGGATCAGCCGCAATTGAATGGCGGAGTAGACTTGATGGGTCGAATGGCCTAATTCTGCTCCTATCACTTATGATCTTATGATCTTAAGTGTTCACAACCCCATCATTGCCTGCCCCCTCTCCCCCACATGACCCACCCAGCTTCAAAAACTCCATGCCTGCATTTTGATGCTGAAAAGTACACGAGATGTTGGTAGAAACAAGGAACAGCCAACGATGGTTTACAAAATGAGACACAAAGTGCTGGAGTAACTCAGCAGGTCAGGCAGCATCTCTGGGGAACATGGATAGGTGACGTTTCACAGAGTGCTGGAGTAACTCAGCGGGTCAGGCAGCATCTGTGGAGAACATGGATAGGTGACGTTTCACAGAGTGCTGGAGTAACTCAGCGGGTCAGGCAGCATCTCTGGGGAACATGGATAGGTGACGTTGTGGGTCGGGACCAATCATCGCAAGATGTTCTTATAGAAGATCCTCATCATTCAGTCTGAAGAAGGGTCCAGACTCAAAATGTCGCCTGCCCATTCCCTCCACAGATGCTGCCTGACCCGCTGAGTTCCTCCAGCACATTGCCTTTTGCTGAAGATTCCAGCATCTGCACTTCCTTGTGTCTCCACCTTTAATCACTTGTCGTGTGACTGCTCTGCACGACTCTGTACATGGATAGGATAGGTTTCGGAGGGATATGGGCCAAGTGCGGGCAGGGGGGACTAGTGTAGCAGGGACATGTTGGCCCGCGTAGGCAAGTAGGGCCGAAGGGCCTGTAAACACACTGTAACCCTCTATGACTCCATGACCGCCCTTGTGAGCAAACTCCATGACCGCCCTTGTGAGCAAACTCTGTCACATTCGAAGAGCAAGAATCCCAGCCTTGGTCAGGGCCTGAACATCGAATGACAATTTACCCTGAAATGTTTTAAGAGACATTTTGGGCGGCACGGTGGCACAGCGGTAGAGTTGCTGCCTCACAGCGAATGCAGCGCCGGAGACCCGGGTTCCATCCCGACCACGGGCGCCGTCTGTACGGAGTTGGTACATTCTCCCCCGTGACCTGCGTGGGTTTTCTCCCAGATCTTCGGTTTCCTCCCACACTCCACAGACGTGCAGGTTTGTAGGTTAATCGGCTGGGCCCCAGTGAGTGTAGGATGCGGGGATTGCTGGGCGGCGCGGACTCGGTGGGGCCGAAGGGCCTGCTTCCGCGCTCTATCTCTAAACTAAACTAAACTAAAGAAACGTCGATACCAGTATGTGCAGGGATTAAATCTGAGCACCTTTCAGCACAGCCACAGAGAACAATAATGAAAGTACTTTGATGCAATATGCAGCATCAGGACAAAATGGAGAGCTGCAATTTATTACAAGTGCCTGAAATATGGAAAGAAAGTCTTAAATGGTGCCATTTATAGATATGACCAGACTTGCTCTGCTCTGCAATTTGTTTTTATTTCTCAGTGCTCACCTTAATGTATTTTTGATTATTATTTCTACTGCACAACGTATCCAGAATTGGCAATTCTAACTTTGTTCCGCACAGGCCGGTGTGATCTTTCGGTATTTATTTTGTCTTGAAAATATTGAAATGGGTCTTGAATGCCCTCAGAGAATAACATGCACCATCAGGCTGCAGGAAGCTCTGGGTAATGTTTCTGACAACACGTGGCAATGTAGAATCTGTGGAATTCTCTGCCGCAGAAGGCAGTGGAGGCCGAAGACAATAGACCACTCGACCCTAAAATCCCGTAGTACGTCACGGCGCCATTTTAGTAGGCAGAAACTTGCAGAAACATTTAAAAAGAAAAATAACAAAAATCTGTGAATTGACAGATGAGATATATTCTTCATTTTTATGGTCTCCGCCCAAAACGTCACCCATTCACAGTCATATAGTCACAGATAGAGTGAGACAGTGTGCAAACATGCCCTTCGGCCACGGAAGGTAGTTGAGGCCAGTTCATTGGCTATATTTAAGAGGGAGTTAGATGTGGCCCTTGTGGCTAAAGGGAGCAGGGGGTATGGAGAGAAGGCAGGTACGAGATACTGAGTTGGATGATCAGCCATGATCATATTGAATGGCGGTGCGTACAGGCTCGAAGGGCCGAATGGCCTATTCCTGTACCTATTTTCTATGTTTCTATGTAACTCGCCCACACCGGCCAACAATGTCCCAGCTACCCTAGTCCCACTGCCTGCGCTTGGTCCATAACCCTCCAAATCCTGTCCTATCCGTGTACCTGTCCAATTGTTTCTCAAATGATGGGATAGTCCCAGCCTCAACTACCTCCTCTGGCAGCTATTTCCATACACCCACCACCCTCTGTGTGAAAAGGTTACCCCTCAGATTCCTATTAAATCTTTTCCCCTTCACCTTGAACCTATGTCCCCTGGTCCTCGATTCCCCTACTCTGGGCAAGAGACTCTGTGCATCTACCCGATCTATTCGTCTCATGATTTTGTACACCTCTATAAGATCACCCCTCATCCTCCTGCGCTCCATGGAATGGAGACCCAGCCTACTCAACCTCTCTCTTTAGCTCACACCCTCCAGTCCTGGCAACATCCTCGTAAATCTTTTCTGAACCCTTTCAAGCTTGACAATATCTTTCCTATAACATGGTGCCCAGAACTGAACACAACACTCTAAATGCAGTCTCACCAACGTCTTATACAACTGCAACGTGACCTCCCAACTTCTATACTCGATACTCTGACTGATGAAGGCCAAAGTGCTGGAAAGCCTTTTTGACCCCCTTATCTACCTTCTCTCCAGAGATGCTGCCTGTCCTGCTGAGTTACTCCAGCATTTTGTGTCTATCTTTGCCTTCCTAGAAAGATATCAGTGAGCCAGATGGGGCTTTGGGCTATTTGGCAGCATCACTATTGCTGGTTCTGTTAATTCCTCTTAATTTAATTGATTGAATTTTAATCTTCCACCTGCCGTGGTGGGATTAGAATCCACAGACCCCCTGATCTGCAGACTTTGGCAATGGGGTTCCACCACAGAGCCAGCCAGCCCCAATTAACGGCTGCTCACTCACGTCTTTCAGAGGAAAGAGAGGCCATTTCCAGTCTTCAAAATAATCCATTTAATATTTAATTTGCAAAAAAAATTCAATATCATCAAAGAATCATTAAATGTTAAACAGAAGGGGAAGATGTTCAGCCCATCATGTCCCGTGCTAGCTCCTCCAGAAAGCAGCCTTTAGAGTTTGGAGATACAGCCCCTTGAAAACAGGCCCTTCGGCCCACCGAGTCCAAACTGACCAGCGATCACTAGCACTATCCTACACACACTTGGGGCAATTTACAATCTTCACCGAAGCCAATTAACCTACAAACCTGCACGTCTTTGGAGTGTGGAGGGAAACCGGAGTGCCCGGAGAAAACCCACGCAGGTCACGAGCTGCAAACTCCACACAGACAGCACCCCTTAGGCATGATGGATGCAGGAGTAGTTGAGGCAAGTACCATGACAACGTTTAGACAGGGACATGGATCGGACGGGTTTAGAGGGACATGGACCAAAAGCAGGCAGGTGGGACTAGAGTCAGAGGTTATGGGGAGAAGGCAGGAGAATGGGGTTAGGAGAGAGAGATAGATCAGCCATGATTGAATGGCGGGGTAGACTCAATGGGCCGAATGGCCTAATTCTACTCCTATCTGGGCAGTCACGGTGGCACAGCGGTAGAGTTGCCATCTTACAGCGAATGCAGCGCCAGAGACCCGGGTTCCATCCCGACTACGGGCGCCGTCTGTACAGAGTTTGTACGTTCTCCCCATGACCTGCGTGGGTTTTCTCTGAGATCTTTGGTTTCCTCCCACACTCCAAAGACGTGCAGGTTTGTAGGTTAATTGGCTTGGTATAATTGTAAATTGTCCCTAGTGTGTGTAGGATAGTGTTAGTGTGCGGGGATCGCTGGTCGGCGCGGACCCGGTGGGCCGAAGGGCCTGTTTCCGCGCTGTATCTCTAAACTAAACTAGACTAAACTATCTCTTACGATCTTATGATCTCAGTGTTGTTGGGCGGTGTGGGCAAGTTGGGCAGACAGGCCTGTTTCCACGTTTTATGACTCCATGACTCTAATCCTAACCACACAGAAGTCATTTTAGGATTGACTAAAGCCTATCACAACACATTTGTATAGTGGAGGTTGTGGCGGTGAACAGCGCTGTGGAGAAGCCCGCAGGGGGATTATCAAAGCACATCTCATCTCTCTGGCGGCACTGATTTTTAAAATGCATTCATTAATCCGTTAAATATCACAACCAAGCCCGTATTCAGCAACATTTGTCCTTACATGCCAGCATTAATATTTAATTTTTTTAATATCAATATGAAACAACGTTTTTCCATCCCATCGGGAATGTGGGGGACAGCTGAAACATCTCCATTCACTGGGGGAGTTTGGTTCTGCAGGAACACAAGATGTTGGCTGGGTTGAAGGAGGGCTCGGCGGTAGAGTTGCCGCCTCACAGCGCCAGGGACCCGGGTTCGATCCCGACTACGGGCGCTGTCTGTACGGAGTTTGCACGTTCTCCCCGTGACCTGCGTGGGTTTACTCCGGGTGCTCCGGTTTCCTCCCACACTCCAAAGACGTGCGGGTTTGTAGGTTAATTGGCTTCGGTAAAAATTGTAAATTGTCCCTCTTGTGTGTGTCGGGGAGTATTAGTGTGTGGCTGATCACTGGTCGGTCGGTACTGGCTCAGTGGGCTGAAGGGCCTGTTTCCGCGCTATATCTCCAAAGTCTAAAGAAGGGTCTTGATCCAAAACGTTGTTCACTTTAATTTAGTTTAGAGTTACGGCGTGGAAACAGGCCCTTCGGCCCACCGAGTCTGCACTACCTGCACATTAACACTATCCTACACACAATTTACTGTTATACCAAGACAATTAACCTACAAACCTGCACGTCTTTGGAGTGTGGGAGGAAACCAGAGATCTCGGAGAAAACCCACGCAGGTCACGGGGAGAACGTACAAACTCCGTACAGACAGCGCCCGTAGTCGGGATGGAACCCGTGTCTCGGGCGCTGTGAGGCAGCAACTCTACCACTGCGCCACCATGCCCTATCCATCCCCTCCCCAGATGTTGCCTGTCCTGCTGAGTTAATCCAGCTTTTGTGTCAATCTTCTGCCTACAGTTTAGTTTAGTTTAGCGATACAGCGCAGAAACAGGCCCTTCGGCCCACCGGGTCCGCACCGACCAGCGATCCCCGCACATTAACACTATCTTACACCCACTAGGGACAATGTACATTTATACCAAGCCAATTAACCTGCAAACCTGTACGTCTTTGGAGTGTGGGAGGAAACCGGAGCACCCGGAGAAAACCCACTTAGGTCACGGGGAGAACGTGCAAACTCCACACAGACAGCGCCCGTAGTCGGGATGGAACCCGGGTCTCCGGCGCTGTGAGGCAGCAGCTCTACCCGCCGCCCCACTGCGACCAACCCTCTGGGAAAGCAGTTCACCTATTTTAACATTGTGCGTGCAGAGGTTTTTATTTTTAGACAGGGCCCCCTGATGAGCTTGTGCTGAAGATTTACCATCAAAGCGATGGCAGTCTGTTTGAGGAACCACAGCCTGCACTAACACCGAGGCCCACCAGCCGTCCGCCGGGACCACTGAGAGCTTCTTGCAATCATTTTAAATATAGAACAACTGAACCTACGTCAAAGCTGGCTGCTGCAAATACTAAATGGGAATCACCTTCAGCGGAGCCTCCACAGGGATTGTGAATGACGCCTCGTGAATGAACTACACACAGCACAACCTTTGCAAACCAAGCCTCCACTGCTGCTATTTCGAGCTTTTCATTCAGGTCGCGGAGTAGAGGGATCAATGATAATTTACCCTGACTTACTCCGCGCCCCGCACTACAACATGTTTTCTGAATGAACTTTTCCAGTTTTCACACCGCAGTGAAGTGTCTTTGGATCCTTATAGGTTCTAGGAGCAGAATTAGGCCATTCGGCCCATCGAGTCTACTCTATCTCTCCCTCCTAACCCCACTCAACCGCTGGCACGGTGGCGCAGCGGTAGGGTTGCTGCCTTACAGCGAATGCAGCGCCAGAGACTCAGGTTCCATCCCGACTACGGGCGCCGTCTGTACGGAGTTTGTACGTTCTCTCCCCGTGACCTGCGTGGGTTTACTCCGAGATCTTCGGTTTCCTCCCACACTCCAAAGACGTGCAGGTATGTAGGTTAATTGACTGAGTAAATGTAAAAATTGTCCCTAGTGTGTGTAGGATAGTGTTAATGTGCGGGGATCGCTGGGCAGCGCTGACCCGGTGGGCCGAAGGGCCTGTTTCCGCGCTGTATCTCTAAACCTAAAAAATCTAAAATCTAACTCTAAAAATTCTCCTGCCTTCTCCCCATAACTCCTGACACCCATACTAATCATAAGTGATAGGAGCAGAATTAGGCCATTCGGCCCATCAAGTTTACTCCACCATTCAATCATGGCTGATCTATCTCTCCCTCCTAACCTCATTCTCCTGCCTTCGCCCCATAACCCCTGACACCCGCACTAATCAAGAATCTATCTGTCTCTGCCTTAAAAATATCCACTGACTTGGCCTCCACAGCCGTCTGTGGCAAAGAATTACACAGATTCACCGCCCTCTGACTGAAAAAACCTCTCCTCATCTCCTTCCTAAAAGAACGTCCTTTAATTCTGAGGCTGTGACCTCTAGTTCTCGACTCAGTCTGTGTATGGAGCGAGCTGTTGCAGGTGGTACAATCACATCGATGAAGAAACACTAACACCAGTCCCACCTGCCTGCGTTTGGTCCATATCCCTCCAAACTTCTCATCTCACCCACAAAACAGGAAACACAATAGAAACAGCATAGAAAGTATTACAGCTTAGTTTGGGAATGGTTCCATCCAAGACGGCTTAGTTCAGTTTAGTTTAGAGATACAGCTTGGAAACAGGTCCTCCAGCCCCCCCCCTAGTCCACGCCGACCAGCGATCCCCACACACTAACACTACCCTACACACATTAGGGACAATTTATATTTATACCAAACCAATTAACCTACAAACCTGCACGTCTTTGGAGTGTAGGATGAAACTGAAGATCTCAGAGAAAACCCACGCAGGTCACGGGGAGAACGTACAAACTCCGTACAGACAGCGGCCATAGTCGGGATGGAACACGGGTCTCTGGCGCTGTGAGGCAGCAACTCTACCTTGTGGATGTGGCCCAGTCCAACACATAGTTCTCCTCCTCCTGCACCTATTGTCTATTGTCTATTGTCCAACTTCCCCGCCATTGGCTCCATCTACATTTCAGAGTGAAGAAGGATCTCGACCTGAAACGTCACCTATCCATGTTCCCCAGAGATGCTGCCTGACCCGCTGAGTTACTCCAGCACTCTGTGAAACGTCACCTATCCATGTTCTCCACAGATGCTGCCTGACCCGCTGAGTTACTCCAGCACTCTGTGAAACGTCACCTATCCATGTTCTCCTGAGATGCTGCCTGACCCGCTGAGTTACTCCAGCACTCCGTATCTTGTTGTGCGTTAACCGGCATCTGCGGTTCCTTGTGTCTAGCTAGTTCTGGCTGAGGGCCAGCTGGCAAAGCAAAGCTGCGATCCAAAGATGATTGTCCAACAGATGCAAATGTGCAGAGAGGCTGCCCTGGAGAGTGGAGGACACGTTGATGTGTAGAAGCAGATGGGGAGAGACAACTGGAGCTGGGGTCCAGACGGCTGATGTGTTGAACAAGCAGAGGCATTGCAGCCAGCCCACACCAGAACACCTGCTGCAAAGTGTTTATATGAAGCAACCGTCAAAAGGTATTTAGTTCTTTTTCTTGTTTTAGAGATACAGCACGGAAACAGGCCCTTCGGCCCACCAACCTGCGACCAGCCCGTACACTAACACCATCCCACGCGCACACCAATTTACAATTGTACCGTAGCCAATTAACCTACAAACCTGCACGTCTTTGGAGTGTGGGAGGAAACCGGAGCAAGCCCACGCAGTTGTACAGGGCCCTGGTGAAACCGCACCTGGAGTACTGTGTGCAGTTTTGGTCTCCAAATTTGAGGAAGGATATTCTTGCTATTGAGGGCGTGCAGCATAGGTTTACAAGGTTAATTCCCGGAATGGCGGGACTGTCGTATGTTGAAAGGCTGGAGCGACTAGGCTTGTATACACTGGAATTTAGAAGGATGAGAGGGGATCTTATCGAAACGTATAAGATTATTAAGGGGTTAGACACGTTCCCAATGTTGGGGGAGTCCAGAACCAGGGGCCACAGTTCAAGAATAAGGGGTAGGCCATTTAGAACGGAGATGAGGAAAAACTTTTTCAGTCAGAGAGTTGTGAATCTGTGGAATTCTCTGCCTCAGAAGGCAGTGGAGGCCGATTCTCTGAATACATTCAAGAGAGAGCTGGATAGAGCTCTTAAGGATTGCGGAGTCAGGGGGTATGGGGAGAAGGCAGGAACGGGGTACTGATTGAGAATGATCAGCCATGATCACATTGAATGGCAGTGCTGCCTCGAAGGGCCGAATGGCCTCCTCCTGCACCTGTTGCCTATTGTCTATTGAGAACCTACAAACTCCGTACAGACAGCACCCATGGTCAGGGGCGATCCCAGGTCTCTGGCGCTGTGAGGCAGCAGCTCTACCCACTGTACCCAATAAGCGTATCTCACTGTAGGCATAACCGATATTGCTTGCAAGGTTGAATTTAGAGCGCAGTTTCTAGGGTCCATTTGGGCAAGCACTGGCAAAGAGCAGAAGGGTTTAGAGACACAGTATGGAAACAGGCCCTTTTCATCAGGTCATGAGATGGTTAGACGGCAGCCCAACCGCCACGACACCGCGCCGCCCAGAAACGGTGATCACTGGGTATCTGTGGAGAGGCCGAGAGTTCATGGGCAGTGACACAGAAATGTGCATTAGATCATAAGGTCATAAGTGATAGGAGTAGAATTAGGCCATTCGGCCCATCGAGTCCACTCCGCCATTCAAACATGGCTGATCTATCTCTCCCTCCTAACCCCCTTCTCCTGCCTTCTCCCCGTAACCCCTGACACCCGCACTAATCAAGAATCTATCTGTCTCTGCCTTAAATATATCGACTGACTTGTGGCCTCCACAGCCTTCTGTGGCAAAGAATTCCACAGATTCACCACCCTCTGACTGAAGAAGTTCCTCCTCATCTCCTTCCCAGAAGAACATTCTTTAATTCTGATGCTGTGACCTCTGGTCCTAGACTCTCCCACCAGTGGAAACATCCTCTCCACATCCACTCTATCCAGGCCTTTCACTGTTCTGTACGTTTCAATGAGGTCCCCCCTCATTCTTCTAAACTCCAGCGAGTACAGGCCCAGTGCCGACAAACGCACATTGTAGGCTAACCCACTCAATCCTGGGATCGTTCTTGTAACCCTCCTCTGGACCCTCTCCAGAGCCAGCACATCCTTCCTCAGATATGGGGCCCAGATTTGCTCGCAATATTTCAAACATGGCCTGACCAGCGCCTTATGGAGAAGGGTCTCGACCCGAAACGTCACCCATTCCTTCTCTCCAGAGATGCTGCCTGACCCGCTGAGTTACTCCAGCACTCTGTGAAACGTCACCCATTCCTTCTCTCCTGAGATGCTGCCTGACCCGCTGAGTTCCTCCGGCATTTGGTGTTTACATCAGCGTCCCATCCCTGTTTATCGTCTGCGAGCCTTTCACTATTCTGAATGCAGCCGTGCAGTGCGGTTGCAACTTCTGCAGCGAGCTCGGGGGGGGGGGGTTTGTGCATTGGCAGCACTGACCCCCACCGAGGGAAGTGCTGACGGCTCTGTACGCTTCTGCAAGCCAAGCTCAGCAAATGTGAACCAATGTGATAAGCCACAAATAACAGGGGGCCAAAATATATCAATTCAAACACTACAGTTGGCCAATAAGTTTGCTTTGAATAATTTTCCTGCTACTTTGTTGAGAATGAAGAGATTAGAATGATGGACTTTCTTTCTGGGAACCCATTAGGTAATTTTTAATCTATATGCTTTCAGACTAATATTCCACCCTCCTCTTTATTCTCTGAGCCTTTTG
The DNA here is from genome assembly GCF_053455715.1 of Rhinoraja longicauda. Lineage (NCBI taxonomy): Eukaryota > Metazoa > Chordata > Chondrichthyes > Rajiformes > Arhynchobatidae > Rhinoraja > Rhinoraja longicauda. The sequence goes on from NC_135973.1 coordinate 2,850,733, forward strand.
TGCATTGGATTGCTCTGTCATCCTGCACTACAGTTTGATTTATAACTGTGTAAATCTTGCAGCTGGCAAAGGCACTGCCTTGAACTGAGGGCAATGCTCCACGACAATCAAACGACATCCAGAAACTCTCGCCTCCTGGTGAGTATTCTCCACGTGTCTTTGCGCAGTGAATTTCACGGAGCCCATTCATCAGCTCAGCGACACTGATTTAACATCGCAATGTGTCTTATGAATGAATGAACGGACGGCAGATTTAATTTATTTTTATTACTCAAGTGGCAATATTTTGGAGTGGCGTTTATTCGCAATGTAATCCGTGTGTGGTTTATTTCCCAGAGCGCGGATTATTTTGTGGTTTTCTGTTGGTCAGATTCAGATTCAGATCAGGTTGTTGTCCGATGCAGAATGAGGGGGGAAATGAAACTCCTCGCTCGCGTGAAGCTCGATCGTAGAATAGACAGTGGACGTACAATGATGAAAAACACAACAATAGATTTAACGATGAGCGCAAAACAGCAGAGTGATGCAAGATTGTAGTGCAATCTATTCTCCTATTTATCTACTATATCTCGGGTCGCCAACTGTCCCGTATCAGCCGGGACATCCCGTAATTTGGGCAAAATTGGTCTGCCCCCGTACGGGACCGCCCTTGTGCCTTATTAGGCCCGGGGGCCGCTGTAGGCCCGGACACTGTAGGCCTGGGGGTCGCTGTAGGCCCGGACACTGTAGGCCCGGGAGCCACTGTAGGCCCAGACACTGTATGTCCAGGGGTCGCAGTAGGCCCGGACACTGTAGGCCAGGGGGCTGCTGTAGGCCCGGACACTGTAGGCCTGGGGGCCGCTGTAGGCCCGGACACTGTAGGCCTGGGGGCCGCTGTAGGCCCGGACACTGTAGGCCCGGGGGCCGCTGTAGGCCCGGACACTGTAGGCCCGGACACTGTAGGCCCAGGGGCCGCTGTAGGCCCAGACACTGTAGGCCCGTACACTGTAGGCCCGGGGGCCGCTGTAGGCCCGGACACTGCAGGCCCAGGGGCCGCTGTAGGCCCGGACACTGTAGGCCCGGACACTGTAGGCCCGGACACTGTAGGCCCGGACACTGTAGGCCCGGACACTGTAGGCCCGGACACTGTAGGCCCGGACACTGAAGGCCCGGACACTGTAGGCCCGGACACTGTAGGCCCGGACACTGAAGGCCCGGACACTGTAGGCCCGGACACTGTAGGCTAATAGAGTGTGTTCGTGGAGCGGGGCCGAGTGTGTTTGCCTAACGGAGGTTGAGTAGCAACCCCCCTCCCGGCCCGGGCGGCCGCCATTGGTGGAGTGGGAGCACGTGGCCGCTGGCTGGGTGAGGTCACGTGGGGCGCGGGGCGGTGACGTCACCTTGTCCCGTATTTGGGAGGGAGATAGTTGGCAACCCTAACTATACCTCTGCCTTCAACACCATAATCCCAACCAAACTCATCCCCCAAACTCCGGCACCTTGGAATCAGCTCCCCACTCTGCCACTGGATCCTCGACTTTCTGACCCACCCACCTCAATCAGTGAGGATAGGTGCCACCACCCCCTCCCCCACGCCCCTCCACTCTGGTGCCCTGTAAGGGTGCGGTCTCAGTCCCCTGCTCTGCATTCATGATGTCCGGCACGGTGGCGCAGCGGTAGAGTTGCTGCCTTACAGCACCGGAGACCCGGGTTCGATCCTGACTACGGGTGCTGTTTCTACGTTCTCCCTGTGACTTTAGATTTTAGATTTAGAGATACAGCGCAGAAACAGGCCCTTCGGCCCACCGAGTCCGCGCCGCCCAGCGATCCCCGCACACTAACACTATCCTACACACACTAGGGACCATTTTTACATATTACCCAGCCAATTAACCTACAAACCTGCACGTCTTTGGAGTGTGGGAGGAAACCGAAGATCTCAGAGAAAACCCACGCAGGTCACGGGGAGAACGTACAAACTCCGTACAGACAGCACCCGTAGTCAGGATCGAACCCGAGTCTCCGGCGCTGCATTCGCTGTAAGGCGGCAACTCTACCGCTGCGACACCGGGACCGCATGGGTTTCTCCGGGTGCTCGGGTTTCCACCCACATTCCAAAGACGTCGGGGTTTGTAGTTTAATTGGATTCCGTAAAAATTGTAAATGGTCCCTAGTGTGGATAGTGCGAGTGTACAGGGTGATCGCTGGGCGGCACGGACTCAGCGTGCTCATAGGACTGTTTCCGCGCTGTATCTCTAAAGTCTAATGTCTAAAGTGGTTGAGAGTTTCAAGTTCCTTGGCGTTACCAGACCAAGGATCCGCTGTGGACCAACCACATTGATGTGACTGCCAAGAAGATGCACCAACGTATCGACACCCTCAGGAGACTCGGGATATTCAGCATGTCTCCACTGACCCTTCCAAACCTCGACAGGCGCTCCACAGAAAGCATACCGTCGAGTTGCATCACAGGCTGGTGTGGGATCACACTCCCCACCACTGTAGATGTAGCCTAGTCCATCACACACACCACACTCCCCACCACTGTAGATGTAGCCTAGTCCATCACACACACCACACTCCCCACCACTGTAGATGTAGCCTAGTCCATCACACACACCACACTCCCCACCACTGTAGATGTAGCCTAGTCCATCACACACACCACACTCCCCACCACTGTAGATGTAGCCTAGTCCATCACACACACCACACTCCCCACCACTGACCCCATCTACACTTCACGCCACCTCATGAAAGCAGCCAACTTTATCAACGACGTGTCCCTGTCCCACCCCGGCCATTCCTTCTTCTCCCCGCTCCCGTCCGGCAGAAGGTACAGAAGCTTGAAAGCGCGCACCGCCAGACTCAGGGACAGCTTCTTCCACTCTGTGATCAGGCTTCTGAACGGCCCTTCCATAAGCTAGGGCACTGTCCGATTCACCTCTACCCCATTGCGGACATTGGACTTTGTCTGTGGAACTGACGCGCTACAATGCTGAGACTATATTCTGCACTCTGTATCTTCCCCTTTGCTCCACCTGTTGTACTTGACTTTGATCTGATTGTGTTTATGTAGTGTATTATCTGTTCTGGTTGGATGGCATGCAAGACAAAGCCTTTCACTGTACCTCGGTACACGTGACAATAATAAACAAAACTAAATTGATTTTTTTAATTCTTGTTCATGTTTTCTGGAACTGACCTGAGAGAGAATGCAATGTTAATCTTTCTGTCCTAAAATCCACTACAATCAGCATTTGCAGGACTCAGTATAATGCTAGCAATTGATTTATTTTCCTGTCCTAATCCTACAAGAGACTCCGCGGATGTTGAACAAGTCACCCTGTCCTTCTGCAGACTCGAGATGCCTGCATTTCTTGTCTGTTTCCTGATATCAGGAAACTGAACCATCCCACCACAACCAGAGAGCAGTGCTGAACTACTACCAACCTCTTTGGTGACCCTCAGACTATCCTTGATTTGACTAAGCTGGCTTTGCCTTGCACTAAACGTCATTCTCTTATCATGTTTCGTGTATCTTGCGTTTTTTGTGTTTTATGACTGTGGGCAGATCAATTTTCCTCCTGGGATAAATAAAGTTCTATTGTATTGTATGTATCTGTACACTGTGGACGGCTCGATTGTAATCAAGTGTTGTCTTCCCGATGACTGGTTAGCACGCGACACAAGCTTTTCACTGTACCTCGGTACACGTGACAATAAACTGAACTGCAATTCCTGACATTTACAGTACATTTACATTTACAGTAAAAAATCTGTCCCGTGTGCTGTGTGTCCCACGTGCCGTGTGTCCCGCGTGCTGTGTGTCCCGTGTGCCGTGTGTCCCGTGTGCTGTGTGTCCCACGTGCCGTGTGTCCCGCGTGCTGTGTGTCCCGTGTGTCCCGTGGGCTGTGTGTCCCGTGTATCCCATGTGCCGTGTGTCCCGTGTGCCGTGTGTCCCACGTGCCGTGTGTCCCGTGTGCTGTGTGTCCCGTGTGCCGTGTGTCCCACGTGCCATGTGTCCCATGTGCTGTGTGTCCCGTGTGTCCTGTGGGCTGTGTGTCCCGTGTGCTGTGTGTCCTGTGTGCTGTGTGTGCTGTGTGTCCCATGGGCTGTGTGTCCCGTGTGCTGTGTGTCCCGTGTGCCATGTGTCCCACGTGCCGTGTGTCCCATGTGCTGTGTGTCCCGTGTGCCGTGTGTCCCATGTGCTGTGTGTCCCGTGTGCCGTGTGTACCATGTGCTGTGTGTCCCGTGTGTCCTGTGGGCTGTGTGTCCTGTGGGCTGTGTGTCCCGTGTGCTGTGTGTGCCGTGTGTCCCACGTGCCGTGTGTCCCATGTGCTGTGTGTCCCGTGTGTCCTGTGTGCTGTGTGTCCCATGTGCTGTGTGTCCTGTGTGCTGTGTGTCCCGTGTGCTGTGTGTCCTGTGTGCTGTGTGTCCCGTGTGCTGTGTGTCCTGTGTGCTGTGTGTCCCGTGTGCTGTGTGTCCCGTGTGCTGTGTGTCCCGTGTGTCCTGTGTGCCGTGTGTCCCGTGGGCTGCATTGCTGTTCCCCTTCACCCGGGGAATGGCCCTGCCTTCTCCAGGAGTCCCGCCAAGTCCCCAGAGTTCGGCGTTTCTGCTGATGCGACACTTCTCCCCGCTGGCGTGTTCTCTACAGGGGCATCTGGTTGGTCCTTATGTTCTTCCACGGTGGGGTGAGACGCGTAATCACTTTGCTCAACCAGCCATCCAGTGGCATCTGTACTACATCACATTGTGCTGCATCACATTGTGCTCAAGGCAATGATTTGCTGCGTGATCCACTCATTTACCGGCTGCAATGATTAAAGGCCTGGATAGAATTGTAAATCCTCCCTCGTGTATAGTATAGTGTTAGTGTACGGGGTGATCGCTGGTCTGCGCGGATTCCATGGCCCAAAGTCCCCAAAGTTTATATTCTAAACTATATCATATCTTTGTACTATCCTCACAAGCCCCATGTGCTCAATTAATGTTATTGGTTTTCAGTCCAGGGATCTCTCGCTGTTAAAATTCTCATCCAGGTATCTCACCCTCAGATAGAGTGGATGTGGAGAGGATGTTTCCACTAGTGGGAGAGTCTAGGACCAGAGGGCACAGCCTCAGAATTAAAGGACGTTCCATTAGGAAGGAGATGAGGAGGAATTGAATCTGTGGAATTCTTTGCCACAGAAGGCTGTGGAGGCCAAGTCAGTGGATATATTTAAGGCATTGATAGATAGATTCTTGATTAGTGCGGGTGTCAGAGGTTGTGGGGAGATGGCAGGAGAATGGGGTTGGGAGGGAGAGATAGATCAGCCGTGATTGAATGGTGGAGTAGACTTGATGGGCCGAATGGCCTAATTCTGCTCCTATCACTTAAGACCTTGTTCAGTCTGAAGAAGGGTCTTGACCCGAAACGTCACCCATTCCTTCTCTCCTGAGATGCTGCCTGACCCGTTGAGTTACTCCAGCATTTTTGTGTCTACCTTCGATTTGAACCGGCATCTGCAGTTATTGTCCGACACTTATGACCTTACGATCACCTTTTCAGTAAAGGTTACGGATCGGCAATAAATAGTCAATAAAAATAACATTGGCAATCTGTACACTGTGAACGGCTCAATTGTAATCGTGTATTGTCTTTCCGCTGGCTGGTTAGCGCGCAGCAAAAGCTTTTCACTGTACCTCGGTACACGTGACAATAAATTCAACTAAATGCTAACCTTGCCAGCAAAGACCACACGTGGGGAAAATAAAATTAAACTAAGGGGATAAATAGCCGGGGAATAAATAGATTGTAAAAAGATGATTAAAATTAAAGGGAGAGAAATTGCTATTAAAAATGCATTAAAATTTGGTTGAAAAGAAATGCGTACTGTGCCTGTAATTAAACCGAGCATCTGGAGGTAATAACACTGCAAGGAGCCAAATATAGTCAGAATTACTGAGACATGGTCACAGAGCAAATGAGGACTGGAGATTAAACACTGCAGCGGAGAAAATGGCTGCACTGGGTGGAAGAAGAGGAGGTGAAGCAGAATTACTGGCCTTGGTTTTAGTTTAGTTTAGTTTAGAGATACAGCGCGGAAACAAGCCCTTCGGCCCCACCGAGTCCGCGCCGACCAGCGATCCCCGCACACCAACACTATCCTACACACACACTAGGGATAATTTTACGTTTATACCAAGCCAATTAACCTACAAACCCGCACGTTTTTGGAGTGTGGGAAGAAACCAAAGATCTCGGAAAAAACCCACGCAGGTCACGGGGAGAACTTACAAATTCCTTACAGACGGCACCCTATCCCGATGTTGGGGAAGTCCAGAACAAGGGGTCACAGTTTAAGGATAAGGGGGAAGTCTTTTAGGACCGAGATGAGAACGTTTTTTTTCACACAGAGAGTGGTGAATCTGTGGAATTCTCTGCCACAGAAGGTAGTTGAGGCCAGTTCATTGGCTATATTTAAGAGGGAGTTAGATGTGGCCCTTGTGGCTAAAGGGATCAGGGGGTATGGAGAGAAGGCAGGTACAGGATACTGAGTTGGATGATCAGCCATGATCATATTGAATGGCGGTGCAGGCTCGAAGGGCCGAATGGCCTACTCCTGCACCTATTTTCTATGTTTCTATGTTTCTATGACAGGTTCGAACCCGGGTCAGGAGAGGGCAGGGATGGAGAGAGAGAGAGGGAAAGTAAAGGTTACTTGAAGTTAGACAAGTCAATGTTCATACCGTTGGGCTGTAAGCTGCCCAAGCGAAATATGAGGTGCTGTTCCTCCAATTTGCGCTGGGCCTCACTCTGATTGTGGAGGACATGCTGCCTATCCTGCTGAGTTACTCCAGCACTTTGTGTCTATCTTCAGTGTTGTAAGATTTGAGAAGTTTTCCCTCATTTGGAAAGCAACACAATACCAAAAAGCTGCAGTTTGGACATTTTAAACGGGAGACTGGGGCTGATAGCGGAGAAAGGCTGCGGTCAGATTAACAAGGGATGTCACAATCTGTGGGTCCTAAAATGGCCGCAGGACCTCGTGACCAGCCACAAAAAGTAAAAACCTTACATCCCAGTCTCTAGGTTTTCTGCAAAGCCACGGCCAGAACAAAGGATGGGTATTGGCCATGCAGAAACCTACGAAACCAGGTCGGAGTCCAGACACTGGGGCGCTGACATCAGCATACTCACAATGCCCCAAGCCGACCTAAACAGTTCATCTCAGTGAGGGGGCACAATAGCCCATAGAAAACTACCTGGTAGGTGATGGGAAACCAGTTAACACCCATCACCTCACAATGAAATCCCAATTAACACCGTCTGGCCATCCCCGGTATCCCCGAACATAAGCGCAGATCAGAAGAAAACCTCATACATATCTTGTTGAACAAAGAGATTCCAAGATCTGGCGGGAGATAGGATGGGTCAGAAACAGTATAACTGGCCACTACTTTTGGGTGAAAAAGTTAAGTCGGCGGGGAGTCGGAACTGAGGTCAACTCGAGAAGAAAACCTGCAGGGAACGCAAGCAGGCAAGTTAAGACGGACACAGTCAAGAAGAAAGTCGGAAAGAAGAACCGATGCAAGAGAGAGGAACAGGCACGCAACTCGAGAAGAAATACTGCCAAACGAACAGCCAGTAACCCCAGTAATAGCCCCATGGTGAGCATGCACTCCAAATTCTACATATCCTGGACATAGTTTAGTGTAGAGGGGAGGGTGGTTGTGAATAAACGTTGGGTGTGTACTAAAATATGTGTTGGTCAAGGTTGCGATGCGTCGTGCGTTCCCCATCTTACAGTCGTGTATGTGTCTTGCAGAACTGTGTTTAAGAATTCATAAGTAAAAGGGTATTCATGTATATGTTTTGTGGAACTGTGTGTGTTTCAAGAATTCAGCGAAGAAGGTATTCGGATATATGTCTCGTGGAACTGTGTGTTTTTAAGTTTTCAGCGAAAAGGGTATTCGGGTATATGTCTTGTGAACTGTGCGTTTTGTGATTAATAAATAAAAGATATTCATGTATTCGGTATGTGTATTATAGATATGTCTTATAGAACTGTATAAATATATTCATGAACAATAGTCCCAAGTGCTGAATAAAAGCCTTTTCATTTAAACCCTGGTTTTGAAATCTGGTCTGGTTGAATTTTTTCTGCACTATAAGAGCTCCTGCATCTAAGCCCAGTGTCTAGAACCGTAAGGGGTGGGTGGGTCGAACCACTCACGGGGAACCAGTGTGCACGGCCTGGTCAAGGGATCAGAGCAAGGCACAGGGACCCTAGGTCGGGCGAAAGCTCGGCACAGAAACCCCTTACAGTGTAAACCAGCATCTGCAGTTCCTTCTTACACTATCATATACATTACTATATTTAAGACCTGTTTGAACAGCATGAAATAAATATTTGACACAATCCACATGACATATGCCTACACAGTTAATAATTCTGCAAGATATTATACATTAAACAATAATCCACTCCAGTGAAGCACAAGATTATTTTTAATTATTAAGTTTCCCTTACATTAATAATCCACAGCAGTCTCCTGCCATCAAAGCTCATCTGTGTGTAGTCAACCAGCGGCCATGGCAACTCCTAAGACACACAGAAATCTTCAGTCCATCTTGACACATTTAGAGTCATAGAGTCATAGAGTCATAGAGTGATACAGCGAGCAAACAGGCCCTTCAGCCCAACTTGCCCTCACCGACCAACGTGCCCCATCGACACTAGTCCCACCGGCCTGCCTTTGGCCCATATCCCTCTAAATTTGTCCTATCCATAACATAACATAACATAACATAACATAACATAACATAACATAACATAACAAAACTTTATTGTCACTCGGCACAACACCTGCACCTGTCTAAATGTTTCTTCAGTGTTGGGATAGTCCCTGCCCCACCTACTTTCTACAGGAGCTTGTTCCACACTCCCACCACCCTTGTGTAGGAAAGCTACCCCTCGGGTTCTTATTAAATCTTTCCAAACCTCACCTTAAAGTTTCCACCAAGGTGACTTCAATGCCATTTAAAGGTATTTTTTTCATTCTGAGCATGGTGTTACCATTATCAATGGTGGGGAGTGTAGTGTGTGTGTGATGGACCGGGCTACATCTACAATGGTGGGGAGTGCGGTGTGTGTGTGATGGACCGGGCTACATCTACAATGGTGGGGAGTGCGGTGTGTGTGTGATGGACCGGGCTACATCTACAATGGTGGGGAGTGCGGTGTGTGTGTGATGGACCGGGCTACATCTACAATGGTGGGGAGTGCGGTGTGTGTGTGATGGATTGAGCTACATCCAGAACTCTCTGCAATTTCTCATGGTCTTGGGCAGAGCTGTTCCCAAACCAAGCTGTGGTTTAACCCGACGGTATACTGGAAACTGGTCATGCTAGGCTCATCATTTCTCGGTTCAATAGTATATTTCTTGACCACCTCAACTGCCTGCCATTCTTCCCTTCTTGACTCTTCAAAATCCGTTTGCCTTTCAGCGAGATCTTTCCCACTTTTTAAAGTAAAGGGCGGTCACGGTGGCGCAGTGGTAGAGTTGCCGCCTTACAGCGCTTTCAGCGCCAGAGACCCGGGTTCCATCCCGACTACGGGTGCTGCCTGTACGGAGTTTGTACGTTCTCCCCGTGACCTGCGTGGGTTTTCTCCGAGATCTTCGGTTTCCTCCCACACTCCAAAGATGTGCAGGATTGTAGATTAATTGGCTTGGTGTAAATGTAAATTGGCCCAGTGTGTGTGGGATAGTGTTAGTGTTAGTGTGCGGGGATCGCAGGTCGGCGCAGACTCGGTGGGCCGAGTGGCCTGTTTCTGCGCTGTGTCTCTAAACTAAACTAAACTAAACTAAAAACTTTATTTGTTTAGGACAATATGCAGTGTTCATACATAACAGGCACTGCCTCAGTAGTCAAAGCCATTACAAAAACATGCTTAATGCAATATTGTCAAGCTCACTTGGTAATGCAATATTGGATTTCAATCTACATTAACTTTTATTCAAAGTGATGATTATAAAACAATGGAACAGCAACCCTTTCATTACCAGCTTCCAACGTCTCAATTATGTACAACAATACTTTAATAATTATTCTTTAATAATGTACATAGAACATAAAACACAGCACAGTATAGCTAGGGTTGCCAACTGTCCCGTATTAGCCGGGACATCCCGAATATCGGGCTAAATTGGTTTGTCCTGTACGGGACCGCCCTTGTCCCGTATTAGGCCCGGGGGGCGCTGCAGACCCGGACACTGTAGGTCCGGACACTGTAGGTCCGGGGGCCACTGTCAGCCCGGACAGTGTAGGCCCAGACAGTGTAGGCTCAGACAGTAGGCCCGGACAGTGTAGGCCGGGACAGTGTAGACCCGGACAGTGTAGGCCCGGACAGTGTAGGCTCGGACAGTGTAGGTCCGGACAGTGTAGGCCCGGTGGCCACTGTAGGCCTGGATAGCGTAGGCCCGGATAGTGTAGGCCCGGACAGTGTAGGCCCGGACAGTGTAGACCCAGGGGGCCGCTGTAGACCTGGATAGTGTACATCCAGACAGTGTAGGCCCAGACAGTGTAGGCCCGGGGGCCACTGTAGGCCCGGGTAGTGTAGGCCCGGACACTGTAGGCCCGGACACTGTAGGCCCAGATAGTGTAGGTCTGGAGGCTCGGGCGCAGCCTAACGGATGTTGCATGGCAACCCGCCTCCCGGCTCAGGCGGCCGCCATTGGTGGAGCGAGAGCACGTGACCGCTGGCTGGGTGAGGTCACGTGGGGCACCTTTTGTCCCTTATTTGGGAGTGAGAAAGTTGGCAACCCTAAGTACAGCACATGAAGAGGCCCTTCAGTCCAAAATATCCATGCCTAACATGATCCGAAGACCAACTCTTACCCGCCTGCACGTGATACATATCCCTGCATTCCCTGCTTATCCATGTGCCCATCCAAAAGTCTCTTCAATACCACTTTGCAAAACATTCCGGGCTCTCAACACCCTCTATTTATTTTAATTAACTGATTGATTATTGTCCAGGACTTTTTTTTTAACAAAATAACCATTGAGTTTACTCTTCAATTCTTTGACTTAGAGGCTGGTGGGTACATGGAACGAGCTGCCGGAGGATAGACACAAGGTGTTGGAGTAACTCAGCGGGTCAGGCAGCATCTGTGGTGAACATGGATAGGTGACGTTTCACAGAGTGCTGGAGTAACTCAGCGGGTCAGGCAGCATCTGTGGAGAACATGGATAGGTGACGTTTCACAGAGTGCTGGAGTAACTCAGTGGGTCAGGCAGCATCTGTGGAGAACATGGATAGGTGACGTTTCACAGAGTGCTGGAGTAACTCAGTGGGTCAGGCAGCATCTGTGGAGAACATGGATAGGTGACGTTTCACAGAGTGCTGGAGTAACTCAGCGGGTCAGGCAGCATCTCTGGAGTAAAAGGATGGGTTTCAGATCAGGACCCATTTCAGTCTGAACAAGGTTCTCGACCCAAAACATCACCCATCATTTTACTCCAGAGATGTTGCCCGACCCGCTGAGTTACTCCAGCACTTTGTGTCTAACTAAGATTTAGAGGGATATGGGCCAAATGCAGACAAAATGGGGCTAGCTGAGATGGGGCACGTTGGTGGCCATGGACGAGTTGGGCTGAAGGGCCTGTTTCCGTGCTGTACCACTGCCTCTTCCTCATTTCTTTTTAAACAAAGACTTTATTCCAAAACAAAACCAAACATACAAAGTGGTAATGTGATCAAATCAGAAGCTGCCTGTATCGGCAGTTTACAAACGAAACAATTATCTGATTAAAACTACGCCACCTTTGTCAATAATACACTCGACCTCCGGCGGCGACCAGCGTTCACGGAAGGCCTCCAGCGTCCCCGTGGACAACACGCATGTGCGTGCTCCCTCTCCAGGGTCACGCGCGGGCTCGGACGTAAGCCCGGAAGAGGGGCGGGCAGCCGACCCCTGTGCGGCCATCGACCGCCCGCTGCCTGGACCCGCGAACGGCCATCTTGGCCAGGCCCAGGAGCAGGCCGACCAGGGAGACCACCCCCCCACTCCCCCCTCCCTCCCGACCCTCCCCCCTCTGTACCGGGTACCCAAACATCAGGAGCGTGGGGCTAAAATGGAGCCAAAACGTGAGGAACAGCCCCTTCAGATACTGGAACAGGGGCTGCAACCTCGCGCACTGTAAATACAAACGGTACCCGGTCTCTTCCTCACCACAGAAGCGACCGGCTTCCTCATTTATTGGGTGTTAGTGCGGACAGCGGAGGTCGCGGGAGTTCGTGGCTGAATATCTGATGTGCCCAGCAGTTGCTGAGGTGAGCTGGGATGTTCTCATTGGTTCGGCGATGCTGACGATTATTTATGAACCCTTCTGTTACAAACACAATGCCGGTATGTAGAGATATACAACAGCCTGCCCATCCTCGCCTCCCTCCGTGTTTAGTTTAGTTTACAAATACGGCGCGGAAACAGGCCCTTCGGCCCACCGAGTCCGCACCGACCAGCGATCCCCGCACACTAGCACAATCCCACGCACACACACACACACACTAGGGGACATTTTACACTTTACAACAAGCCAATTAACCTACAAACCTGCACATCTTTGGAGTGCGGGAGGAAAGCGAAGATCTCTGAGAAAATCCACACAGGGAGAACGTACAAACCCCGTACAGACAGCGCCCGTAGTCGGGATCGAACCCGGGTCTCCGGCGCTGTGAGGCAGCAACTCTACCGCTGCGCCACCCTGCTGCCCTGTGTGTGGATAGACAATAGAGAATAGACAATAGGTGCAGGAGGAGGGCATTCGGCCATTCGAGCCAGCACCGCCATTCAATGTGATCATGGCTGATCATTCTCAATGTGTCGGTGAGTGGGAAGGCAGGCAGCGTGGATGGGACTTGGGGAATGACCTGTTTATGTGCGGCTGAACAGATGCGTTGTGGATGGGGAAGGCAGGGGGTGAGGGGAGGGCCGCACATTTGATTGTGAAAAGTTCACAATTCTTTAGGGATAGACTGGGCAGGCTAGATGCAGGAAAAATGTTCCCGATGTTGGGGGAGTCCAGAACCAGGGGTCACACAGTTTAAGAATAAGGGGTAGGCCATTTGGGACTGAGGTGAGGAAAAACTTTTCCGCCCAGAGTTGTGAATAGACAATAGACAATAGGTGCAGGAGGAGGCCAATCGGCATTTCGAACCACCCCCAGCACCGACATTCAATGTGATCATGGCTGATCATTCACAATCAGTACCCCGTTCCTGCCTTCTCCCCATACCCCCTGACTCCGCTATCCTTAAGAGCTCTATCTAGCTCTCTCTTGAAAGCATCCAGAGAATTGGCCTCCACTACCTTCTGAGGCAGAGAATTCCATAGATTTACAACTCTCTGACTGAAAAAAAAAATCCTCATCTACGTTCTAAATGGCCTACCCCTTATTCTTAAACTGTGGCCCCTTGTTCTGGACTCCCCCAACATTGGGAACATGTTTCCTGCCTCTAGCGTGTCTGGAATTCTCTGCCACAGGAGGGAGTGGAGGCCGATTCACTGGATGTTTTCAAGAGAGAGTAAGATTTAGCTCTTGGGGCTAACGGAATCAAGGGACATGGGGAGAAAGCAGGAACGGGGTACTGATTTTAGATGATCAGCCATGATCATATTGAATGGCGGTGCTGGCTCGAAGGGCCGAATGGCCTACTGCGGCATCTACATTCCATGTTCGGCCGCAATGACACCTCAACACCGAAAGAAAATCACCGCTGGACGCTGACAGAGTGACTGAGCCTCGAACAGCCATCTCAGCCGGTGTAGCGGTAGAGTTGCTGCCTCACAGCGCCAGAGACCCGGGTTTGATCCTGACCACGGGTGCCATCTGTACGGAGTTTGTACGTTCTCCCCGTGACTGCGTGGGTTTTCTCCGGGTGCTCCGGTTTCCTCCCATATCCCAAAGACGTGCGGGTTTGTGGGTTAATTAGCTTCGGTGAAATTGTAAATTGTCGCTAGTGTTTTTCGGATAGTGCTAGTTGGAATGGACTCGGTGGGCCGAAGGGCCTGTTTCCGCGCTGTATCTCTAAAGTCTAAAGCTAAATGAAGGCAGCACCGTCAGTGAATACAAACGAGTTGACTAAATGACAAAATTACAATAAACATTGCTTGGAATCAAAACCTACCCTGAATCAGGATAGATGATGTGCAGCCATGCAGATGAATGGCAGATGGAGTTCAATCCACCTGCAAGGCAGGTAGAGCTGCTTACCCAGTGCGTCAGAGATCTGAGTTCCATCCTGACCTTGTACGCTGTCTGTCTGGGGTTTGCACCTTCTCCTCCGGATGCACGTCAAAGCAATGGCCAAGAGAGCACACCAAGTCCTAGCCTTCCTTGTCAGGCATAGGAATAGACAATAGACAATAGACAATAGGTGCAGGAGGAGGCCATTCAGCCCTTCAAGCCAGCACCGCCATTCAATGTGATCATGGCTGATCATTCTCAATCAGTACCCCGTTCCTGCCTTCTCCCCATACCCCCTGACTCCGCTATCCTTAAGAGCTCTATCTAACTCTCTCTTGAATGCATTCAGAGAATTGGCCTCCACTGCGTTCTGAGGCAGAGAATTCCACAGATTTACAACTCTGTGACAGAAAAAGTTTTTCCTCATCTCCGTTCTAAATGGCCTACCCCTTATTCTTAAACTGTGGCCCTTTGTTCTGGACTCCCCCAACATTGGGAACATGTTTCCTGCCTCTAACGTGTCCAACCCCTTAATAATCTTATGCGTTTCGATAAGATCTCCTCTCATCCTTCTAAATTCCAGTGTATACAAGCCTAGTCGCCCCAGTCTTTCAACATATGACAGTCCCGCCATTCCGGGAATTAACCTAGTAAACCTACGCTGCACGCCCTCAATAGCAAGAATATCCTTCCTCAAATTTGGAGACCAAAACTGCACACAGTACTCCAGGTGCGGTCTCACCAGGGCCCTGTACAACTGCAGAAGGACCTCTTTGCTCCTATACTCAACTCCTCTTGTTATGAAGGCCAACATTCCATTGGCTTTCTTCACTGCCTGCTGTACCTGCATGCTTCCTTTCATTGACTGATGCACTAGGACACCCAGATCTCGTTGAACTCCCCCTCCGCCTAACTTGACACCATTTAGATTTGTGAAAGACAATAAATCTGAGCTGCAGTGATTCTCATTCTCTCATAAATAATTCAAGTCTGGAGGGAGATGATTATGTTTTATGCAAACTTTATTTTGTCAAGATTCATAAGACGCTTTGGCATTTTTCTCAACACGTTTTTATTAAGAGTAAATGCATTTTCCCTCGATTGATTAGCTACTGTAAAACATTACCTATTGATAATGTACAAGCTGTTAAAATAAATAACGTAACAATATTTTTGACTCGGAATCAATCAGAGTGTAATCTCACCTGGATAAAAGCGGACGTGATGATTTCTTCCTGAAGAAGTAGAGCTGAGGATCCAACCCAAGACTCAATTCAGGAAAAATCTGATCCTCAGAGTGGGGTATCACAGCTGTTTATCCCTGCCATGGCGTTCTCGTCAGAGTCAGCCATGCTGAGAAGGGAATTGGACGAATCTTGTCTTCCAGTGATCCAGTAAGGGGCGGCACAGTGGCGCAGCGGTAGAGTTGCTGCCTCACAGCGCCAGGGATCCAGGTACGATCCTGACTACGGGTGCTGTCCGTACGGAGTTTGTACATTCTCTTTGCGACCTGCGTGGGTTTTCTCCGGGTGCTCCGGTTTCTCTCCCGCACTCAGAAGCCGCACAGGTTTGTGGATTAATTGGCTTGGGTAAAAATCATAGAATTGTCCCTAGTGTGTAAGATAGTGCTCGTGTACGGGGATCGCTGGTCGGCGCGGACTGTGGGAGCTGTATTTGGAGATACGGAGTGGAAACAGGCCCTTCAGCCCACCGAGTCCATGCTGACCAATTCACATTAGTTCCGTTATTCCATTTTTACTCATCCGCTCCCTACACACGAGGGGGCAATTTACAGAGGGGCCGATTAACCTGCAACCCCGCTCGTCTTTGGGATGTGGGAGGAAACCGGAGCACCCGGAGGAAACCCACGTGTTCACAGGGAGAACGTGCAAACTCCACACAGACAGCGCCCGTGGTCAGGATGAATGCGGATCTCCGGCGCTGTGAGGCAGCGGCTCTACCCGCCGCGCCACGGCAAGATTGGGCACAACACAGGTGTTTTGGCCTTGTGTACCGGCGAGCAAGTACCATATTGGGAGGGGGCAGGTTGTGGTGGTCAGCTTGCAAGCCCTCTCCCACACTCCACAGAGTTGTACTTGACCAAGATACTGACGGGTCGGAAAAGAACTGCAGACGCTGGTTTAAATCGCAGGGGGGCACAAAATGCTGGCTGGAGTAACTCAGCGGGTCAGGCAGCATCTCTGGAGAACATGGATAGGTGACGTTTCACAGAGTGCTGGAGTAACTCAGCGGGTCAGGCAGCATCTGTGGAGAACATGGATAGGTGGCGTTTCACAGAGTGCTGGAGTAACTCAGCGGGTCAGGCAGCATCTGTGGAGAACATGGATAGGTGACGTTTTACAGAGTGCTGGAGTAACTCAGCGGGTCAGGCAGCATCTCGGGACAGAAGGAACGGGTGACGTTTCGGGTCGAGACCCGAATTTCTGAAACCATTCGATCAACAGCTCTGGCTCGCTGCTTCACCACTGCCGAGCACGCCTGCAGAATATGGGAGCGCTCAGCTCATGCAGGGAAGATTGATCCTGTGCTAAACACAAGCCGTCGCTGCATCAGTGGATGTGTGAAACCGACCCCAGACTGACATTATCTCGCCAGCCGCCTGCCACCTTTGCGGGTTGGAAGAGTCTGTGTACCACGTGTACATGGAGTGTGAGTGTGTGTACCACGTGTACATGGAGTGTGTGAGTCTGTGTACCAGGTGTACATGGAGTGTGTGAGTCTGTGTACCACGTGTACATGGAGTGTGTGAGTCTGTGTACCACGTGTACATGGCGTGTGTGAGTCTGTGTACCACGTGTACATGGAGTGTGTGAGTCTGTGTACCACGTGTACATGGAGTGTGTGAGTGTGTGTTCCACGTGTACATGGAGTGTGTGAGTGTGTGTACCACGTGTACATGGAGTGTGTGAGTCTGTGTACCACGTGTACATGGAGTGTGTGAGTCTGTGTACCATGTGTACATGGAGTGTGTGAGTCTGTGTACCACGTGTACATGGAGTGTGTGAGTGTGTGTACCACGTGTACATGGAGTGTGTGAGTGTGTGTACCACGTGTACATGGAGTGTGTGAGTCTGTGTACCAGGTGTACATGGAGTGTGTGAGTCTGTGTACCACGTGTACATGGAGTGTGTGAGTCTGTGTACCACGTGTACATGGCGTGTGTGAGTCTGTGTACCACGTGTACATGGAGTGTGTGAGTCTGTGTACCACGTGTACATGGAGTGTGTGAGTGTGTGTTCCACGTGTACATGGAGTGTGTGAGTGTGTGTTCCACGTGTACATGGACTGCGTGAGTCTGTGTACCACGTGTACATGGAGTGTGTGAGGTTGCAGCTCCTGTTCCAATATCTAAAGGGGCTGCTCCTTGCTTTTTGGCTGCACTTCTCACCCACCATCCTCGTCTGTGGACACCCTGTGCGTAGGGGAGAGGGCAGGGCTGAAGATGTCCTTGGGTCGGGTTGCTCCTGGGCCTGGCCAAGCTGGCCATCCGCGACTCACTGCTCCAGGCAGAAGAGGGCTCTGCCCGAGCCAGCTGCCTACCCCTTTTCCGGGGTTACATCCGTGCCCGGGTGGTGTTGGAGAAGGACCGCGCGCTGTCCACGGGAACCCTGGGGGATCTCCAGGACCCCTGGGCACCGCGGGGGGTTGGATGTATCCTGGATGGGGATTGTAATATAATTGTATAATAGTTCTCAATTGGTATATTTGTTTGTGTAGTATTCTGGTGGTGGGTTGTGTTTTGGTTTTATTGTATTGTACATATTATTTTAATATTTGAATAAATATTTTTGTAAAAAAAAAATAATAATTAAAAAAAAAAAAAAAAAAAAAAAAAAAGACTGACATCATCCACCCACTCTCTGGCATTGCAACTCCTGGAGTCTGAAGAGCTGGAGCCAGTCACAAAGAATGCGTCGGCTAATCAGACGATGAAAGACACCCCCTACATGACCACCCTTTGCTACCTCAGCGTTTGAAACCACTCTCTCCTGTCGATCCTCTGGGCTGCACTGCGTCGTGCAGAAGGCTCAAACTCTGGGAAGAGAGACTGGAGAAATCTCCGGAAGACATTCACACGTCAATCCACCCCTCTGAGAAACTCCCACCAGGTTGCGACCAGCCGTGGGTAACCTGGCGCTGTCTCAACAGACTGCGGACAGGCGTGGGGAGGGGCAAACCGAACGTGCTGCAGTGGGGATGTACTGAAGATGTGGCAGACTGCGAGTGGGGACGGGGCCTCCAGATTATGGAGCATCTCCTGAGCTGTGACCCGCTGCACGACACACGCACTGTAAAGGATCTTGCAGAGGCCAACGACTTGGCACTAAAACCTGCCCACTATTGGCAAACAGCTGTGTGATGACACGAATAAATTTTAAAATCTTGCATCGACCCAAGATACTGACGGGCTTGGAAACAAAGCATAGCTTGTGACTGACCGCATCAGTCTAGTTTAGTTTAGTTTAGTTTAGAGATACAGCGCGGAAACAGGCCCTTCGGCCCACCGGGTCCGCGCCGACCAGCGATCCCCACACACTAACGCTATCCTACACACACACCAGGGACAATTTTTCCATTTGTACTGAGCCAATTAACCTACAAACCTGTCTGTCTTTGGAGTGTGTCTTGTTGCTTTTTACTTAGTATGGCTGTAACTGAAATTTCACTGTACCTTGATTGGAACATGTGACAATAAATTGATCTTGAAATTTTGATCTTGAAATCTTGAAACCGAAGATCTCGGAGAAAATCCACGCAGGTCACAGGGAGAACGTACAAACTCCGCACAGACAGCGCCCGTAGTCGGGATGGAACCCGGGTCTCTGGCGCTGTGACCGCTGTCAGGCAATGTGGTGTTTGCCCGTTTGGGGGAGATACCAGCTACAATAGATGAACACTCCAGAGCAGAGAGTGACAAGCTATTAAGAAATGAATTTGAAAAGCTGAAACAAAAAGCATATCCAACTGCAAGTACAAATGTTTCAATTCTAATTAGTGTCAAGTAATCAATCTTAAGCAACCTGCCAATCTGAAGTGGAGTTAATTAATTTTTGTTGCTGGTGGTGAAGATTCACACTTGGGATAACAGTAATTGAAAACTCTTCTCATTATCGAAACTAAGCTCGCACATGCAGTGTGGAGTAGCCGTGATAACCCTTTCCCGATGCCCCAATACAGATACGATAGTGGTCTTCAAGAGGCTTTTGCCGTTTGTCACCAGGCTTCAAAGGGTAGGCGGAGAAAGCAGGAATGGGGCACTGATTTTGGATGATCGGCCATGATCATGTTGAATGGCGGTGCTGGATCGAAGGGCCGAATGGCCTCCTCCTGCATCTAGTTTCTATGTTTTCTATGTTTCTATGTTTTTGAACGGCCCTTCCATTGAACGCATTGGACTTTGTCTGTGGAACTGGCGCGCTACAATGCCGAGAACTATATTCTCATATATCGCCATTCCCTGCATATCCATGTGTCAAGGTTGAAGAAGGGTCTCGACCCGAAACGTCACCCATTCCTTCTCTCCCGAGATGCTGCCTGACCTGCTGAGTTACTCCAGCATTTTGTGAATAAATACTTTCCATGTGCCAAGGTTTATCTGTAGGGAGGAACTGCAGATGCTGGTTTAAACCGAAGATAGACACAAAATGCTGGAGTAACTCAGCGGGTCAGGCTGCATTTCTGGAGAGAAGGAATGGGTGACGTTTCGGGTCGAGACGGATCAGAGGGGTCTGAAAAAAGGTCTCGACCCGAAACGTCGCCCATTCCTTCTCTCCAGAGATGCAGCCCGACCCGCTGAGTTACTCCGGCATTTTGTGTCTTGCCAAGGTTTATGGTTAAGCTCAGAGTTATTATTGTTGCGTGTACACTGGGCTACAGTGAGAAGCTTTGCTTTGCGTGCCCTCCAATTACATCAGATGACACTGGTCAAGGTGATGCTAATCAAGAGGAACTCAAGTGTAATGGGTGTGATTGGCAGTGGTGGCAGACGGCCCCCAGGTGACCGCAGAGAAGCCGGTCGATGGGGCCTCGCTGGTCAACAGAGCCTTAGCCGGGCGGTGGAGCGCTGAACGTTGGAGCGCTGATCCGTGGAGCGCTGATCGGTGGAGCGCTAAGTGGTGGAGCCTCGCTGAGCGGTGGAGCCTCGCTGATCGGTGGAGCGCTGAGTGGTGGAGTCCCCGAGGCGCAGGCAGGGACGCGGCAGGGGTCGTGCAGGAGGTCGGCGTCGGCGGTCGATGACGGGCCACGTGGGAGTCGGAGGACGCGCCGCCAGGAACAAAGGAGGACCCGGTGTGGGGGGGGGGGGAGAACAAAGGGGGGACCCGTGTGGGGGGGACCGCCGTGAGGGGTGGCGTGGGGATGAGGGGGATGGGGGGACAACAAAGGGGGACCTGGCACGCGATACTCTGTAACTTTGTCAGCGCCCTTTATGTGGTGACCATTTGCATACCCTGGACGCTGGGGATTGCAATCATAGACTTTCACTGTGACGTGTAAACCATTCATCCATTCATTGGTAGAGCAGAGGGGGACGATATCGACAGAGCAGAACCTTGCGGGTCAGGCAGCATCTGTGGAGAGAACGGGCAGCTGATGTTTCAGCTCGTGTCTCCTCTTCAGACTCATGAATGGTCCTGACCTGACCTGACCATCCCTCCACAGATGCTGCCTGACCCTGCTGAGTTCCTCCAGCACTTTGTGTTTTTGCCCAAGGTTCCAGCACCTGCAGTTCCGTGTGTCTCTGACTACTGTTTAAGATTTTTTCTTCAATCACCCAAATCAAATGCTAGATGAGGTTGTTATTCATTGTGCTATTTGTGATTGGCTCTGCTGTGTTTGATATGACTCACGACCTCCCTTCAGAAGCTACCTTTGAGAAGCTAATAGATGACAAGGTGACATTGTGCACACATGCAACAAGCTCTATTGTTGTGCATTCATTCTTAATAAGTTAGCTGCTCCAAGATTTGCTTCAGCGCTTCGGTGTTTCTTGACATTAGTGTTCATTATTTTGTCACCGTGTTATTCAACAGCAAGCTTTAACTGGAAATACTGTCGGTGTTAGATTTGTTACATCAATTGCAGAAAAAGCGGAGGCGCGGTGGCGCAGCGGTAGAGTTCCCGCTCACAGCGCCAGAGACCTGGGTTCAATCCTGACAGCGTGTGCCATCTGTGCGGAGTTTGCACGTTCTCCCCCTGACCTGCGTGGGTTTTCTCCGGGTGCTCCGGTTTCCTCCCGCATTCCAAAGACGTGCAGGTTTGTAGGTTAATTGGTTTCTGCAAATTGTGTAGGAGAGAACTAGTGTATAGGTGTGTTTACTGATGGTCGGCGTGGACTCGGTGGGCCGAATGGCCTGTTTCCATGCTGTATCTCTAATCTAAAAAACTAAACTTTATCTTCTCACTCCATGAGGGTAATCTTTACATTTCCCCCACTTGACCAAAATTTTTACGAGGATGTTGCCAGGACTAGAGGGTGTGAGCTACAGGGAGAGGT
Source organism: Rhinoraja longicauda (assembly GCF_053455715.1). Classification (NCBI taxonomy): domain Eukaryota; kingdom Metazoa; phylum Chordata; class Chondrichthyes; order Rajiformes; family Arhynchobatidae; genus Rhinoraja; species Rhinoraja longicauda. The sequence goes on from NC_135973.1 coordinate 2,872,464, forward strand.
TGAGCAGGCTGGGTCTCTATTCCATGCAGCGCAGGTGGATGAGGGGTGATTTTTTAGAGAAGTACAAAATCATGAGAGGAATAGATCGGGTAGACGCACAGAGTCTCTTGCCCAGAGTAGGGGAATCGAGGACCAGAGGACATAGGTTTAAGGTGAAGGGGAAAAGATTTAATGGGAATCTGAGGGGTAATTTTTTCACACAGAGGGTGGTGGGTGTATGGAACAAGCTGCCAGAGGAGGTAGTTGAGGCTGGGACTATCCCAATGTTTAAGAAACAGTTAGACAGGTACATGGATAGGACAGGTTTGGAAGGATATGTACCAAACGCGGGCAGGTGGGACTAGTGTGGCTGGGACATGTTGGACGGTGTGGGAAAGTTGGGCCGAAGGGCCTGTTTCCGTGCTGTATGACTCTAGTTTAGTTTAGTTTAGAGATACAGTACGGAAACAGGCCCTTCGGCCCACCGAGTCCGCGCCGACCAGCGATCCCCGCACACTAACACTATCCTACACACAGTGGGGACAATTTTGACATTTGTACCAAGCCAATTAATCTGCAAAACTGCACGTCTTTGGAGTGTGGGAGGAAACCGGAGCACCCGGAGAAAACCCACGCAGGTCACGGGGAGAACGTACAAACTCCGTACAGACAGCGCCCGTAGTCGGGACCGAACCCGGGACTCTGGCGCTGCAAACGCTGTAAGGCGGCAACTCTACCGCTGCGCCTGTAATGTTTCTGCACGTTCCATTTCATGATACAGTTTGATCTCATAGGGACTTCATGCTGGAAGTCATGGTTCTGAATTTAGAAGGATGAGAGGGGATTTTATCGAAACATATAAGATTATTAAAGGATTGGACACGCTAGAGGCAGGAAACATGTTCCTGATGTTGGGGGAGTCCAGAATCAGGGGCCACAGTTTAAGAATAAGGGGTAGGCCATTTAGAACTGAGATGAGGAAAAACTTTTTCAGTCAGAGAGTTGTGAATCTGTGGAATTCTCTGCCTCAGAGGGCAGTGGAGGCCAATTCTCTGAATGCATTCAAGAGAGAGCTAGATAGAGCTCTTAAGGATAGCGGAGTCAGGGGGTATGGGGAGAAGGCAGGAACGGGGTACTGATTGAGAATGATCAGCCATGATCACATTGAATGGCGGTGCTGGCTCGAAGGGCCGAATGGCCTCCTCCTGCACCTATTGCCGATTGTCTATTGAACGGTAAACCCTGAATGAACTACAATCTGTGTGCGCAAAAGGCCAATCTATCCCAAATCACTAACTAGATATAAACAGACCTCTCAGGTGCCATCTTTTGTAAGACGGTCATGTTGATTATTGACAATAGTGGCCTTGAAGTGTGTTCACTGAAATATGAATAAAAGCCATTCTTTTCACATTCTTCATGGATTTCAACCAAGTCGCTGAGGAATTAATTGGTTTTGAGCTTCTCCTTAAATTACTTCAGTGCGTGGGACCGACAGGATAAATCGCCATCCAGACAACCATTGTTGAGACATAATTTACAGTAATTGCCCCGCAAATCTCCGATCCTTCGATAGTTTTATTGCTGTAATTACTCCACAGTAACGTTAAAGATCACCATCTCAGGGGGACCATAGTGCAGCGAAGTCATATTTCATTACAGTTCATTAACCTGAGTTGCTTACATAGGTCTACAATATCGTTTAAAGGACCTGCAGCAAACTTCAAAGTTGGAAGCCAGGTGGACAACTTCTGTTTTAGAGATACAGCTTCTTTTTTTAGTTTGGAGATACAGCGCGGAAACAGGCCTTTCAGCCCACCGGGTCCACGCCGACCAGCGATCCCCGCACATTAATATTATCCTACACCTACCAGGGACAATCTTTTACATTTACACCAAGCCAATTAACCTACAAACCTGCACGTCTTTGGAGTGTGGGAGGAAACCGAAGGTCTCGGAGAAAACCCACGCAGGTCACGGGGAGAACGTACAAACTATGTACAGGCAGCGCCCGTAGTCAGGATCGAACCCGCAACCCGCACGGTGGCAGCAACTCTACCGCTGCGCCACCGTGCCGTCTCCTAAGTGTTTTGGCCATAAGTGGCGCGGCGGGTAGAGTTGATGTAGACTCTATGACTCTATAACTGCAGATGCTGGTTTACACCTTTACACTAAATGCTGGAGTAACTCCGGGTCAGGCAGCATCTCTGGAGAAAAATAATCCACAATCTGATGAAGGGTCTCCATCTGAAATGTCACCTATTACTTTTCTTCAGAGATGCTGCCTGACCCGCTGAGTTACTCCAGCACTCTGTGAAACGTCACCTATCCATGTTCTCCACAGATGCTGCCTGACCCGCTGAGTTACTCCAGCACTCTGTGAAACGTCACCTATCCATGTTCTCCACAGATGCTGCCTGACCCGCTGAGTTACTCCAGCACTCTGTGTCTTTCCTAACTTGATAAGATGCTTTTGAACATCCCCTAATTCCTTAGAATGCCTAAAACAATAGATTGATATATTGACAAGTTCATAAGTCATAGGAGCAGAATTAGACCATTCGGCCCATCAAGTCTACTCCGCCATTCAATCATGGCTAATCTATATATCCCTCTCAACCCCATTCTCCTGCCTTCTCCCTGTATCCTTGAAAGACCCTTACTAATCAAGAATCTGTCAATCTCTAAAAATACCCACTGACTTGGCCTCCACAGCCGTCTGTGGCAGTGAGTTCCACAGATTCACCACCCTCTGACTAAAGAAATTCCTCCTCATCTCCTTCCTAAAGGAACGACCTTTAATTCTGAGCCTGTGCCCTCTGTTCCTAGACTCTCCCACTAGTGGAAACATCCTCTCCACGCCCACTCTAGTTAGTGGAAGTGGACAGGAGGGGGAAGTGGGGGGCGTGGGGGAACAAAGAGGGCTGGGATAAATGGGGGAAATGGGTGCACACCAGGGTTTCGGGGTGTATGGGGGAGGAGAAAGGGGAGAGCACAAGAAAGAGAGAGAGGGGGAAGGGGAAGTAATACTTACACCCAGAGAATTCAATGTTTGTACCACTGGGTTGCAAGTTGTCCAGGCACTTGTGTGCACTGCTGGAGGCTGTCAGATATGTGTTCTTGATGGTGGCTTTTATCTTGAATTTAAGGGATATCTCAGAATCCTACACTCACCGTCAAGAAATTACACTCACCGGAACTACACGCACATGGCACTTAACTAAACTAAACTAAACTAAACTAAATTAAACCTAAACTAAGCCTTGTTGTTACAAATTACCTTCCTTTTGTTTGATTTCTCTCCCTCTCTCTCCCCCTCTCTCTCTGTCTCCTCCTCTCTCTCTCTCTCTCTCTCCCCTTTTCTCTCTCGTTCTCCCCCTCTCTCCCACCCACTCTCTCCCCCTCTCTCTCTCTCTCTCTCACTCTCTCTCTCCCCCTCTCCCCTCTCTCTCTCTCCCTCTCTCTCCGTCTCTCTCCCCCTCTCTCTCTTTCTCTCTCCCTCTGTCTCCCTTTCTCTCTCTCTCTCCCTCCCCCTCTCTCTCCCCCTCTCTCCCCTCTCTCTCTCCCTCTCTCTCCCCACTCTCTCTTTCTCCGACTCTCTCTTTCTCTCTCTCTCTCCTCCCCCTCTCTCTCACTCTTTCTCTCCCCCCTCTCTCTCCCCTCTCTTTCTCTGTCTCTGTCTCTCCCCCCTCTCTCTCCCTCTCTCCCTCCTCAAATAGCGGTTATTGCAGGATGGTTTATTAGTTCAATAAATCATTTTGTTTGTGTTCCCAGGATCCTGTAGTCAGTGATTTTGTTGGCCTTTTACAATTTCGGTGGATTAATCTAATCTGTATGTAGGTGTCATGGACTGCACTGTTTCTTAACAACAGTTTGCCAAAGATCAATGTGGCCCTTGCTGATTTACTGGGCATTTGATGCTAGTTTCTGTCACCCTGCACAGATGCTGTGTAAGCAACTCTTGGACAGTTTGATAGAGTCATCGAGCCACACAACACAGAGCCAGGCCCCATGTGTGATGGGCAGGGTGTCCCTCCTATCCATGCACCCGTCCAATTTCTAGATGTTTCCTTTATCTTCGTTACCTCTTTGCATATCTTTCATTCATTCAGTGAGGAAAAACCTTTTCACCCAGAGAGTGGAATTCTCGGCCACAGAGGGCAGTGGAGGCCGATTCACTGGATGTTTTCAAGAGGGAGTGAGATTTAGCTCTTCGAGCTAACAGAATCAAGGGATATGGGGAGAAAGCAGGAACGGGGTACTGATTGTGGATGATCAGCCATGATCATATTGAATGGCGGTGCTGGCTCGAAGGGCCGAATGGCCTACTCCGACAACTATTTTCTCTGTTTCTATGTTCTTTATCTCTCTAAATCATCACCTATATCTTTAGTCTCCCTTTCCCCTGACCAACCTGAAGAAGGGTCTCGAACCGATACGCCACCCATTCCTTCTCTCCAGAGATGCAGCCTGTCCCGTTGAGTTACTCCAGCATTTTGTGTCTATCCAACCTCTTTAAGATCTGACATCCTTCCCAGATACTTCCCAATGATGCATCAGAAACAGCTCCCAGCAGGAACCCCTCAGGTCCTAGTTTAATGTATAAATTCATTGGTAAAATGTAAACGGATTACCAACAATGCATTTTCATAACTTCATGTTCATAAATGATTGGAGCAGAATCAGGCCATTCAGCCCATCGAGTCTACTCCGCCATTCAATCATGGCTGACCTATCTCTCCCTCCTAACCCCATTCTCCTGCCTTCTCCACATAACCCCTGACACCCGCACTGATCAAGAATCTATCCATCTCTGCCTTAAAAATATCCACTGACTTGGCCTCCACAGCCGTCTGTGGCAAAGAATTCCACAGATTCACCGCCCTCTGACTAAAGAAATTCCTCCTCATCTCCTTCCCAAAAGAACGTCCTTTAATTCTGAGGCTGTGACCTCTGGTCCCAGTAGTGGGAACATCCTCTCCACATCCACTCTATCCAGGCCTTATCGGCCAATCCGGCATTCGGAACCTGCAGGAATTTCTACGATCTTTCTCTCTCTACATCATCGTCTATAAACTGTATCTCGTTTCCCATTTCCCCTGACTAGTCTGAAGAAGGGGTTACGACCCGAAACGTCACTCGTTCCTTCCCTCCAGAGATGCTCCATGTCTGGAACGCCGAGAGAGGGAGGAATCCAATTTCCAAGCTCGGTTCATTAAGAAACATTATTACATCTATTAGTTCCCATAATTAATAATAAACAGGAATCTAATGCTTTCTCTGAGTATGGTTTCATCAATAAGCTATGATGTTAATGCAATGGTCCATTGCAAAAATGGAAAGCTAATTGTACATCTAATTTAAAGCGCGTGTGCACTCAACTTAACCTGTGCGTTCTTCAACAGGGTTCTTCTCGCAGTGAAATATTGCATTGGTACCCACTGGAAGGAAGCATGCAGGTACAGCAGGCAGTGAAGAAAGCCAATGGAATGTTGGCCTTCATAACAAGAGGAGTTGAGTTTAGGAGCAAAGAGGTCCTTCTGCAGTTGTACAGGGCCCTAGTGAGACCGCACCTGGAATACTGTGTGCAGTTTTGGTCTCCAAATTTGAGGAAGGATATTCTTGCTATTGAGGGCGTGCAGCGTAGGTTTACTAGGTTAATTCCCGGAATGGCGGGACTATCATATGTTGAAAGACTGGAGCGGCTAGGCTTGTATACAATGGAATTTAGAAGGATGAGAGGGGATCTTATCGAAACATATAAGATTATTAAGGGGTTGGACACGTTAGAGGCAGGAAACATGTTCCCAATGTTGGGGGAGTCCAGAACAAGGGGCCACAGTTTAAGAATAAGGGGTAGGCCATTTAGAATGGAAATGAGGAAAAACTTTTTCAGTCAGAGAGTTGTGAATCTGTGGAATTCTCTGCCTCAGAAGGCAGTGGAGGCCAATTCTCTGAATGCATTCAAGAGAGAGCTAGGTAGAGCTCTTAAGGATAGCGGTGTCAAGGGGTATGGGGAGAAAGCAGGAACTGGGTACTGATTGTGAATGATCAGCCATGATCACATGAAATGGTGGTGCTGGCTCGAAGGGCCGAATGGCCTACTCCTGCACCTATTGTCTATTGTCTAAATCAATGATAGCACCATGTCCAGTAATTGGATTGTAGATGTTAAACATCAAATTCTAACGCAGTAAGATTAAGAGCAACAGAAAACATGTCTGCTTCCTGATTGCCCTCTAGGCACTAATTTCTCTGCACATCATGTCAACATTGGTCAGCAGGGCAGCCATAGTTACTGGATATGAACTATATATAGCTGCCTCACTGCTTGCCAGCAGGAACCCAGCCAACTGTATGTAGATGCACAGAGTCTCTTGCCCAGAGTAGGGGAATCGAGGACCAGAGGACACAGGTTCAAGGTGAAGGGGAAAAGATTTAATAGGAATCCGAGGGGTAACCTTTTCACACAGAGGGTGGTGGGTGCATGGAACGAGCTGCCAGAGGAGGCAGTTGAGGCTGGGACTATCACATCGTTTAGGAAACAGTTAGACAGGTCCATGGACTGGACAGGTTTGGAGGGATATGGACCAAGTGCAGGCAGGTGGGACAAGTGTAGCTGGGACATTGTTGGCCGGTGTGGACAGGTTGAGCCAAAGGGCCAGTTTCCACACTGTATCACTCTACGAATCTAATCACACGAAGAATACCCATTCCTTCTCTCCAGAGATGCTGCCTGTCCCGCTGAGTTACTCCAGCTTTTTGTGTCTATCCTCAGTTTAAACCAGCATCTGCAGCTCCTTCCAGCCCATTAGGTCACTGAGATTATACTGGCTCTGCTGCAGATACGGTGCCAAAGTGTTCACGATAGGTTCCTTTGCAGTGATTTCCTTTAAATGTTGCATATTCCCTATTTTCCTGTCATAGGTTATGAAATATTTCACTCCTCTGCACAAATCTGGAGGGCATGACGCCAATCCTTATGATCTGTCCTTTTTCAATGTTGGCTGGAATGGAGGCAACAAGAGAAAGGACATCCTTATGTGTGCAGGACATTATTTACTGTACATTCTGCTTGTAGTTCATTGGAAGGACAAATGTAGGCAGTATGACAGCACCATGTGCCTTTGCTTGCATTTAATCATTTTCTATATTTATTCAACGGACACAATGGGTCTGTTTCTGCTGACTCCGGCTCAACTGAGTTTGTGCTTGAAACTTGCCAAAGTCACCCTTTGTCAGAGCGGCCACCTCAGATGTTCACGTCTGGTGGTGAATCACCAACAGTGCAGTCCCCATGGCCTTCCGAGACTGATGTCCACCAATGCAAGTCAAAACGTGGCATGCACTTTGTCGTGCTAAAGTGTACCGCAAAATGCTGGAGTAACTCAGCGGGACAGGCAGCATCTCTGGAGAGAAGGAATGGGTGACGTCTCGGGTCGAGAGAACCTTCTTCAAACTGCGCCAACCTCAACTCTCAGGGAATGATCAAGAAGAAATCAGACGTTGCCACTCCAAGGAGTTGCTGCCTCACTGCGTCGGAGACCCGGGTTCGATCCCGACCACGGGTGCTGTCTGTACGGAGTTTGCACGTTCTCCCCGTGACCTGCGTGGGTTTTGTCCGAGATCTTCGGTTTCCAACCACACTCCAAAGACGTACAGGTTTGCAGGTTAATTGGCTTGGTATAAATGTAAATTGGTCCTGGTGTGCTCAGGATAGTGTTAATGTGCGGGGATCGCTGGTCGGCGCGGACCCGGTGGGCCAAAGGGCCTGTTTCCGCGCTGTATCTCTAAACTAAACTAAAACTAAAGGGGAAAGTGCTGACTGTCATCGGATGACTGACATCTATTGACTCGATACCCAACACCTGTGAAGTTGTTGGAACTTTGGGCTGTCGACGATATAGACAATAGACAATAGGTGCAGGATGAGGCCGTTCGGCCCTTCGAGCCAGCACCGCCATTCAATGTGATCATGGCTGATCATTCTCAATCAGTACCCCGTTCCTGCCTTCTCCCCATACCCCCTGACGCCGCTATCCTTAAGAGCTCTATCTAGCTCTCTCTTGAATGCATTCAGAGAATTGGCCTCCACTGCCTTCTGAGGCAGAGAATTCCACAGATTCACAACTCTCTGACTGAAAAAGTTTTTCCTCATCTCAGTTCTAAATGGCCGACCCCTTATTCTTAAACTGTGGCCCCTGGTTCTGGACTCCCCCAACATTGGGAACATGTTTCCTGCCTCTAACGTGTCCAACCCCTTAATAATCTTATACGTTTCGATAAGATCTCCTCTCATCCTTCTAAATTCCAGTGTATACAAGCCTAGTCGCTACAGTCTTTCATCATATGACTGTCCCGCCATTCCGGGAATTAACCTAGTAAACTGGTTAATTCCTGGTCACAGAACGCCAAGGCCTCCACTTTGAAAATGGCGCAAGGTTCCGGCGTCAGTCAGTGGGGGCCATCGCTGGTACAGTAGATGATGGTGGCAGCAGCAGAATTAGCTCAGCACACATTTCCAGTATCCAGCCCCGCCACATAGACGCGTCTGCTATGGGGCCATCAAGAAGCAACAATGCTTTGGCCATCCAGTGACTTTGTTAGAGAGGCTGCTGATTTAAATTACTGCATAATGGGATTTTGAAGGGCCAACTAACTAACTTCCTTAAGAGCATCGATCGATGGGTGAGAGAAGAGACTGTCAATAAAGTTGTGTGAAACGCCAACCTGAGAGAGAAATCAAACAGGGAAAAAATTAATGAACCCCTGCACGTTTCAACGTCTGTTAACATGAGGGCATAGAGTCACACCGCGTGGAAACGGGCCCTTCGGCCCAACTCCCCCGTGCTGTCCACCACGCCCTATCTACGTTAGTCCCATCTGCCTGTGAATTATGCTGTCGTTGTGAAGGTAAATGTGATTCCATTTTGTTCTTAGTTTAGTTTAGTTTAGAGATACAGCGCGGAAACAGGCCCTTCGGCCCACCGGGTCCGCGCCGACCAGCGATCTCCGCACATTAACACCATCTTACACCCACTAGGGACAATTTTTTCTTTGCATTTACCAAGCCAATTAACCTACAAACCTGCACGTCTTTGGAGCGTGGGAGAAAACCGAAGATCTCGGAGAAAACCCACGCAGGTCACGGGGAGAACGTTACAAACTCCATACGGACAGCGCCCGTGGTCGGGATCGAACCCGGGGCGCTGCGAGGCAGTAACTCCACCGTGCCCCATGCCTGAATCTCTAATTCTAGGGACAAGATGGTTGCCTGATTGCGCACAGATCCAAGGGTCGAAGCCAAATTCGTGACTGATTGTAAGAAGTTCATCAGGGGAAACAATCAATGTTTGAAATGAACTCGCTGGTAACAAAAGGAAAGCCGAAGCCTGAGGACTCACTTAGGAATCAATTAAGTGCTTTGAGCAGGAGAGGAGCAAAGGATCTATGGGTCTTCTCAAGCAGAGTTATATTAGAATCTTTCTGATTGAGCCAAGTGCTACTTCCGATATCTTGTCCTCGGTAATCTGTGATTACTTTACACAGTTCCTTAAGGGGAATGTAATTAATTATCTCCTCAGGTGCTTTCAATAAAGTAATATTCTCTAATCAACTGTGTTTTTTGAATGTTTTACAGGGATATGACATTGCTAATGACCACCCAGAATTCCAGATTTGCAGGAATTAGGTATCATCTGACGTTTTAGTTATTTATTGAGATTTAGTCTTAGTTTTCAGCTGCAGTTTATTATCGTTTCCTGGACTGAGGTACAGTATAAACATTGGAACACAGAAACATAGAAAATAGGTGCAGGAGGAGGCCATTTGGCCCTTCGGCCCGGAACACCACCATTCATTGTGATCATGGCTGATCATCTACAATCAGTAACCCGTGCCTGCCTTCTCCCCATACCCCTTGATTCCACTAGCCTCTAGAGCTCTATCTAACTCTCTTTTTATTGCCTGCTATCCAGTCAAATATAAGATTCTTAAGGGGTTGGACACGTTAGAGGCAGGAAACATGTTCCCAATGTTGGGGGAGTCCAAAACCAGGGGGCCACAGTTTAAGAATAAGGGGTAGGACATTTAGAACGGAGATGAGGAAAAACTTTTTCAGTCAGAGAGTTGTGAATCTGTGGAATTCTCTGCCTCAGAAGGCAGTGGAGGCCAATTCTCTGAATGCATCCAAGAGAGAGCTAGATAGAGCTCTTAAGGATAGCGGAGTCAGGGGGTATGGGGAGAAGGCAGGAACGGGGTACTGATTGAGAATGATCAGCCATGATCACATTGAATGGCGGTGCTGGCTCGAAGGGCCGAATGGCCTACTCCTGCACCTATTGTCTATTGTCTATTACGCAGGATTACGATCAATACGTCCACAGTGGACAGATACACGATAAACAATAGACAATAGACAATAGGTATACTCACGACTGCGCCCCCACCCATCCCACCAACACCATCATCAAGTTCGCGGATGACACGACTGTGGTTGGACTCATCTCAGGAGGAGATGAGACAGCCTACAGGGATGAAATCCAAAGGCTGGCAGCATGGTGTTCAGTGAACAATCTTGTCCTGAACTCCTCCAAAACAAAGGAACTTATAATAGACTTCAGGAAAACCAGTGCAGAACACGACCCACTCTACATCAATGGGGTCTGTGTGGAAAGGGTACCCGCTTTCAGGTTCCTGGGTACCCACATCGCAGAGGATCTTACCTGGTCTACCAACACCATCACCACAGTGAAGAAGGCACAGCAGAGACTCCACTTCCTGAGGATCCTCAGGAAAACCAACCTGCAGGAGAAGCTCATGATGTCCTTCTATCGCTGCTCCATCGAGAGTGTGCTGGCATACTGTATAACCACATGGTATGCCAGCTGCTCAGAAAAGGACAGGAAGGCCCTTCAGAGGGTCATCACGACGGCCCAGAAGATCATCGGCTGCTCACTGCCCTCCCTGGAGCACCTGTTCAGCCTACGCTGCCTCAGTAGAGCAGGCAAAATAATAAAAGATCCATCCCACCCCGGCCACCGTCTGTTTGTTCATCTGCCCTCTGGTCGACGTTTCAGGTCGATCAAATCCCGAACAAACAGACTTGTGGGGATAAATGGGTCCCTTTCGGAATGGCAGGCAGTGACCAGTGGGGTACCGCAAGGTTCGGTGCTGGGACCCCAGCTATTTACGATATACATTAATGACTTAGACGAAGGGATTAAAAGTACCATTAGCAAATTTGCAGATGATACTAAGTTGGGGGGTAGTGTGAATTGTGAGGAAGATGCAATAAGGCTGCAGGGTGACCTGGACAGGTTGTGTGAGTGGGCGGATACATGGCAGATGCAGTTTAATGTAGATAAGTGTGAGGTTATTCACTTTGGAAGTAAGAATAGAAAGGCAGATTATTATCTGAATGGTGTCAAGTTAGGAGGAGGGGGGGTTCAACGAGATCTGGGTGTCCTAGTGCATCAGTCAATGAAAGGAAGCATGCAGGTTCAGCAGGCAGTGAAGAAAGCCAATGGAATGTTGGCCTTCGTAACAAGAGGAGTTGAGTATAGGAGCAAAGAGGTCCTTCTACAGTTGTACCGGGCCCTGGTGAGACCGCACCTGGAGTACTGTGTGCAGTTTTGGTCTCCAAATTTGAGGAAGGATATTCTTGCTATGGAGGGCGTGCAGCGTAGGTTCACTAGATTAATTCCCGGAATGGCGGGACTGTCGTATGTTGAAAGGCTGGAGCGATTGGGCTTGTATACACTGGAATTTAGAAGGATGAGGGGGGATCTTATTGAAACATATAAGATAATTAGGGGATTGGACACATTAGAGGCAGATAACATGTTCCCAATGTTGGGGGAGTCCAGAACAAGGGGCCACAGTTTGAGAATAAGGGGTAGGCCATTTAGAACGGAGATGAGGAAGAACTTTTTCAGTCAGAGGGTGGTGAAGGTGTGGAATTCTCTGCCTCAGAAGGCAGTGGAGGCCAGTTCGTTGGATGCTTTCAAGAGAGAGCTGGATAGAGCTCTTAAGGATAGCGGAGTGAGGGGGTATGGGGAGAAGGCAGGAACGGGGTACTGATTGATAGTGATCAGCCATGATCGCATTGAATGGCGGTGCTGGCTCGAAGGGCTGAATGGCCTACTCCTGCACCTATTGTCTATTGTCTATTGTCTATTAAGAACAGTTTTTACCCCAGGGCCATACGAGAACTAAACACTACTTTCTGCACTAGGCAACACTGTTAAAACTTTTGTACTTAATATAATTGTATTTATTTGTTTTTTGCATTTATTGCATATATGTTTTTACGCACCGTCAGGATTGGCTATTTTTTAATTTCGTTGTACTCGTTGCAATGACAATAAATGAACATTATTATTATTATTATTATTATAAATAGCTGGGGTCCCAGCACCGAACCTTGCGGTACCCCACTGGTCACTGCCTGCCATTCCGAAAGGGACCCATTTATCCCCACTCTTTGCTTTCTGTCTGTCAACCAATTTTCTATCCATGTCAGTACCCTACCCCCAATACCATGTGCTCTAATTTTGCCCACTAATCTCCTATGTGGGACCTTGTCGAAGGCTTTCTGAAAGTCGAGGTACACCACATCCACTGACTCTCCCCTGTCAATTTTCCTAGTTACATCCTCAAAAAATTCCAGTAGATTTGTCAAGCATGATTTCCCCTTCGTAAATCCATGCTGACTCAGAATGATCCTGTTACTGCTATCCAAATGCTCAGCAATTTCGTCTTTTATAATTGACTCCAGCATCTTCCCCACCACTGATGTCAGACTAACTGTTCTATAATTACCCGTTTTCTCTCTCCCTCCTTTCTTAAAATGTGGGATAACATTTGCTATCCTCCAATCCACAGGAACTGATCCTGAATCTATAGAACATTGAAAAATGATCTCCAATGCTTCCACTATTTCTAGAGCCACCTCCTTAAGTACCCTGGGATGCAGACCATCAGGCCCTGGGGATTTATCAGCCTTCAGTCCCATCAGTCTACCCAAAACCATTTCCTGCCTAATGTGGATTTCCTTCAGTTCCTCCATCACCCTAGGTTCTCCGGCCCCTAGAACATTTGGGAGATTGTGTGTATCTTCCTCAGTGAAGACAGATCCAAAGTAACGGTTTAACTCGTCTGCCATTTCTTTGTTCCCCATAATAAATTCCCCTGCTTCTGTCTTCAAGGGACCCACATTTGCCTTGACTATTTTTTTCCTCTTCACGTACCTAAAAAAACTTTTGCTATCCTCCTTTATATTATTAGCTAGTTTACCCTCGTACCTCATCTTTTCTCCCCGTATTGCCTTTTTAGTTAACTTTTGTTGCTCTTTAAAAGAGTCCCAATCCTCTGTCTTCCCACTCTTCTTTGCTATGTTATACTTCCTCTCCTTAATTTTTTTAATTTTTTTTTTTAATTTTTGAAAAGCATATGTACAAATAGAAATAAAAGACACATTTGTTACAGAGTTCTTACATAGCTTCAATTTTTAAATTTTTAAAGAGAGAAAATTAAAAAATAAAGAAGAAAGGAAAAAAAAAGAAAAAAAAACTATAAACTATTGGGAAGAGAGAATAAGAGGATTAAAAAAAAGATATAACTATAAAAATTAAAGGGAGTAGATCCGGGAGACAATAACCACAGTTGTACATCCAACCCCTAACTCAAGTTTCAACTTTTAATTTAAAAAAATTATTTTAGTCCTGTGCCAAACCCATTTACTTTTCTAAAAATTCAATAAATGGAGACCATATTTTAAAAAATAACTCAGGTTTGTCAATTAAGGCAAATCTTATTTTTTCCAAATGAAGGGTCTCTGTCATTTCCGTAGTCCACATTTTAATTGTGGGGGTTATTGTTTTTTTCCAAAATTTAAGTATTAATTTTTTCACAGTTATTAGACTGTAATCAAGAAAATGTACCTGACTTGTTGTAAAGTTTGTAGTATGTTCTGATAATCCCAATATAATTATTTTTGGATCCATATCCAATTGCTTGTTAATAACTTTAGAAACTATTTTAAAAATCTCCAACCAGAAGTTTTGCATTTTTATACAAGTTACGAAAATATGAGTTAAATTAGCTTCTTGAAATTGACATTTATCACAAATAGGAGAGATACTAGGAAAAATCCTATTTAATTTCGTCTTCGAATAATGTAATCTATGTATTATTTTAAATTGTATTAAGGAATGTCTAGTATTTAATGAACATTGGTGTCTTGGTGGGCCGAAAAGGCCTGTTTCCGCGCTGTATATATATGATATGATGATGATGATATATGTTGTAAACTTTCATCCCATATATCTTGCATTATGAGTTGATTCAATTCGTCCTCCCATGCTCGTCTATAAGATTCTGATGACGGAATGTCAGTGTCTAGGAGAGTATTATAAATAAAGGATATTAATTTATTTGAATTATAATGTCGATTCAGGCATACATCAAGTGTTTCTGGACCTCTAAACTTATATTCTTGCATGTGTAATTTTACATAATCTCTAAGTTGTAAATATCTAAAATAATTATTAACATGTAATCCGTACTTCTGCTGTAAATCCTGAAAAGAAAGAAAAGTTCCCTTATGATAAAGATCTCCCACCCTTTTAATTCCATAACTTTTCCATTGAGCAAATCCTCTAACTAAGACAGACGGTTTAAAAGAAGGGTTATTCGCAATAGGAAGGAAAACAGATAATTTACTCAATTTTAACGTAAGATTTAATTGTTTCCAGGTACAGATAACACTGTGTATAATGGGATTACCTCCATATGTTTTTTTATTTATATTTATTGGAGCTAAGAGGATCGCACCAATATCAAATAGTAAACAATCCTCTTTCTCCATCTTTAACCCATCCGGTTGTTGATCAGAATCATCCAACCAGCAGGTTATATTTTTAATATTAACCGCCCAATAATAAAATAAGAAGTTAGGTAAGGCAATTCCTCCATTAGTTTTAGACTCTACATAGATGTCTTTTATTTATTCTATGAGTCTTGTAGTCCCAAATTGAATCAAAAAAATGTTTAAAATTTTTTGGAAGATAGATCGGAATTGCTTGAAATAAGTATAGTAGCTGTGGGAGAAAGATCATCTTTATAGCATTACTACGCCCAACTAATGATATAGGAAGTGTTTTCCAAAATTGGATATTTCTGTGTAATTTAGTGAGTAAAGGAGGAAAATTTAATTTAAATAAAGAAGTATATTTCCTAGTCACGTAAATTCCAAGATATTTAAACTTTTCATAGGCAATTTTAAAAGGAAATTGTTGAAGTATGGCCGGATTATGCTCCATTATTGGCATAATTTCACTTTTGTACCAGTTAATTCTATAACCTGAAAATGAACCAAATTGAGTTATGAGATTTAATAAATTCGGAATGCTAATTTCTGGCTTTGTAATATATATTAATACATCATCCGCATATAAAGAAATGTTATTGGTTGTATGTTTAGTGTTGTAGCCATGAATATCTGAATTTGATCTAATACTCTCAGGTATTCCAGGTGTCTCTTATTCCCCTTAGAGTCTTTCCGCCTCTTTGGGATAAATTGATCCTGCAACCTCTGCATTATTCCCAGGAATACCTGCCATTGCTGTTCTACCGTCTTCCCTGCTAGGGCCTCCTTCCAGTCAATTTTGGCCAGCTCCTGCCTCATGCCTCTGTAATCCCCTTTGCTATACTGTAATACTGACACTTCCGATTTTCCCTTCTGCCTTTCCATTAGGGAATTTGCAGTTGAATTAAAGATTTTAAAGCATGGGATGATTGTAATGGCTGATTGCAGATCCACTTCTGTGACCAGCATGTGGACAGTCACTTGGCTTTGACACCAGCTTGCCATTTATGACAGGGGAAAAAAGAAAATGCAGAAATCTTGATTTCCCCTGCGGTGTGTCAAATTCTTTGTGCATTCACTCTGTCCATTCTCCTCATAGTTTCACACACTTACCAGCACGGTGGCGCAGCGGTAGAGTTGCTGCCTTAGAGCACTTTCAGCAGCAGAGACCCGGGTTCCATCCCGACTACGGGCGCTGTCTGTACGGAGTTTGTACGTTCTCCCCGTGACCTGCGTGGGTTTTCTCGAGATCTTCAGTTTCCTCCCACACTCCAAAGCCGCGCATGTTTGTAAGTTAATTGGCGTGGCTTTAAAAAAAATGTAAATTGTCCCTTATTTGTGTCGGATAGCGTTAGTGTGCGGGGATCGCTGGTCGGCGCGGACCCAGTGGGCCAAAGGGCAATAGACAATAGACAATAGACAATAGGTGCAGGAGGAGGCCATTCAGCCCTTCAAGCCAGCACCACCATTCAATGTGATCATGGCAGATCATTCTCAATCAGTACCCCGTTCCTGCCTTCTCCCCATACCCCCTGACTCCACTATCTTTAAGAGCTCTATCTAGCTCTCTCTTGAATGCATTCGGAGAATTGGCCTCCACTGCCTTCTGAGGTTGTGTGGCCTGTTTCCACGCAGTATCTCTAAACCAAACTGAACTTGTGTAATAACACCTCTCAGTATCCTGCGCTCCAAGGAATGAAATCCTAGTCCTGCCCAAACTATAGCTCAGGCCCTCGAGTCTTGGCAACGTCCTCGTAGATGTTCTTTACACTCCTTCCAACCTGATATGCATCCGACCTATAACAGGGCGACCAAAACTGAACAAAGTACTCCAAATGTGGCCTCACCAAACGTGTTTTGCAACCGTGACATCACATCCCAACTTCTATTCTCATGATTTCTATACTGGTGATTTCTTCAATAAATTCAACAACATGACAAGGAATAATGAACGGATAAATAAAAACCAAAACACAACGCCGAGGAATATCAGCGAAGTTGTGAGAAAATGAATCTAAAGTAAAAATAGTAAAGTCAAAGCTTAAGGCTCTTTACCTGAACTCATCGCATTTAGAACACAGTTGACAGTGCAAATGGAAATAAATTAGCTTGATTTTTTTAGCAATTAGAAAAGACATGGTTGCAGGGTGAGTGAGACTGAGAACTCAGTATTCCAGGTTATTCAATGTTCCCGAAGGCTGGGGGAAAAGTGAAAGGAGATTAATGCTGTTGGTAATGGAGGATGATAGCAAAGTTCATTGGATGAATTTAAAAGAGAGTATTCTCTGGGTGAATTTAAAAGAGAGTTAGATAGAGCTAGCTCTAGGGGCTAGCGGGATCAAGGGATATGGGGAGAAGGCGGGCACGGGCTACTGATTGTGGATGATCAGCCATGATCACAATGAATAATCTCTGCCTCAGAAGGCGATGGAGGCCAATTCTCTGAATGCATTCAAGAGAGAGCCAGATAGAGCTCTTAAGGATAGCGGAGTCAGAGGGTATGGGGAGAAGGCAGGAACGGGGTACTGATTGAGAATGATCAGCCATGATTACATTGAATGGCGGTGCTGGCTTGAAGGGCCGAATGGCCTCCTCCCGCACCTATTGTCTATTGACTATTGTCTATTGAATGGCGGTGCTGGCTCGAAGGGCCAAATGGCCTCCTCCTGCACCTATTGTCTATTGTCTATTGAATGGCGGTGCTGGCTCGAAGGGCCGAATGGCCTCCTCCTGCACCTATTGGCTATTGACTATTGTCTATTGAATGGCGGTGCTGGCTCGAAGGGCAAAATGGCCTCCTCCCGCCCCTATCTTCTACGTTTCTACACCGGCGAGTGGTGGTGACCAGAGGATTATGAGGTGGAATTGGCTTGAATGGAATTAAGAGAAAAACAGGGAAAAGTAGAAAGAGAAAAAACAAAAAGAAAGTAAGAAAAAAAACCATAATGTTATTCGGTCAAAGGCATGCCACAAGGGAACTGCAATTGGAGTCACAGAGTCATACAGCACAAAACCAAGCCCTTCAGCCCATCTTGCCCATGCCATGCAAGGAAGCCCCATCCACACTAGTACCAACTGCCTAGGCTTGGTCCATGTCCCTCTAAACCTAATTAACGAGCATGGGCGATTTTAATCTTTCAACTGTGTCGCAATGTTGGACTTCAGTCAATAGTCTATCTCTTGTGATGGAGACGGTGAGATGACAAAATGGGTGGGAGGTCACAAGGTCACAAGGGATAGGAGTAGTATTGGGCCATTCGGCCCATCAAGTCTGATCCACCATTAAATCATGGCCGATCTATCTCTCCCTCCTAACCCAGCTCTCCTGCCTTCTCCCCATAACCCCTGACACCCGCACTAGTCAAGAAATGTCGGAGATGGTCCAAGTGAATTTGAGTGCAGGATGGAAATTGGTGGTGAAGTTAATGAGGGCCATGATTTTTTGCATGTGTTTTTATATGTCATCCGACAGTCTATCTCCAGTGATGGAGATGGTAAGATCAAGAAAAGGGAGAGAGCTGTCAGAACTGGCCCGCGAATTGGTAGTGAAGTTAATAACCATCCACTGTCTCTCAGACCGAAGAAGGGTCTCGACCCAAAACGTCACCTATTCCTTTTCTCCAGAGATGCTGCCTGTCCCGCTGAGTTACTGCAGTATTTTGTGTCTATCTTAATATGTGTATATTGTGTGGGAAGGAACTGCAGACGATGGTTTAAACCGAAGGTAGACACAAAAAGCTGGAGTAACTCAGCGGGTCGGGCAGCATCTCTGGAGAGAAGGAATGGGTGATGTTTTGGGTCGAGGCCCTTCTTCAGACCGGTGGTCTGAATCTATGTATTGTTTGGCCTAATTTAACGAGGAAAGGTGACGTGGTAGAACATTGAACGCAGAACGGTACAACAGAGCAACAGGCCGTTCGGCCCACACTGCCTGTGCAGTACGTGATGCCTAGACCAACATGAGGAATGTGTAGAGTGTATCGGGGCAATCTCAAGACAACAGCACCTCTCCACTAGATGAGCTTTCACGCCCGTTTTAAGATCATAAGAACATGTCATAAGTGATAGGAGCAGAATTAGGCCATTCGGCCCATCAAGTCTACTCCTGCCTTCTCCCCATAACCCCTGACACCCGTACTAATCAATAATCTATCTATCTCTGCCTTAAAAAATATCCACTAACGTGGCCTCCACAGCCTTCTGTGGCAATGAATTCCACAGATTCACCACCCTCTGACTAAAGAAATTCCTCCTCATCTCCTTCCTAAAGGAACGTCCTTTAACTCTGAGGCTGTGTCTTCTGGTCCTAGACTCTCCCACCAGTGGAAACATCCTCTCCACATCCACTCTATCCAGGCCGCTCACTATTCTGTACGTTTCAATGAGGTCCCCCCTCATTCTTCTAAACTCCAGCGAGTGCAGGCCCAGTGCTGACAAACGCTCATCGGTGATTGGAGCAGAATTAGGACATTCAGCCGATCGAGTCTACTCTGCCATTCAATCGTGGCTGATCGATATTTCCCTCTCAACCCCATTCTCCTGCCTTCTCCCTGAAACCTTTGACACCCGTGCTTATCAAGAATCTGTCAATCTCAGCTTTAATAATACACAACGACTTGTCTTCCACCGCCGTCTGTAGCAATGAATTCCACAGATTCACCGCCCTCTGACGTAAGAAATTCCTCCTCATCTCTTTCCTAAAGGTCAAGGTGTAGCAGATGACCTTTTAAAGACTGGGGAGGTGAAGGAGATTCACGGGAGTTGAGGCCGAGAGCAGATCGGCCCTTGAGGTACAGAATGGTGCAAAGGTTCACTAAATTAACCCCTTTGGCCAGAGGGAGGTGTAATGAGGAGTTGAACCTCACCTGCAATTGAATAAAATGAGATGCGGTCCCGATCAGACTCTGCAAGAAACTACAGAGAGTTGTGGACTCAGCCCAGACCATCACACACACAAACCAACCTCCCTTCCATCGACTCCATCTACACCTCACGCTGCCTCGGCAAGGCCAGCAGCACAATCATGGACCAGTCTCACCCCGGCCATTCCCTCTTCTCCCCTCTCCCATCGGGCAAGAGGTACAGAAGTGTGAAAACGCACACCTCCAGATTCAGGGACAGTTTCTCCCCAGCTGTTATCGGACAACTGAACCATCCCACCACAACCAGAGAGCAGTGCTGAACTACTATCTACCTCATTGGTGACCCTCGGATTATCTTTGATCGGACTTTACTGGCTTTACCTTACACCAAACAATATTCCCTTATCATGTAAACGGCTGGATTGTAATCATGTATTGTCTTCCCGCTGACTGGTTAGCACACAACAAAAGCTTTTCACTGTACCTCGGTACACGTGACAATAAACTAAACTGAGCTGAAACATGCGAGATGTTGTTCTTCTGACTCGAGAACTTAAAACCAGAGGTGCAGCTTCAAGTTTCATGGGGGGAGAATTTAGAGCGGCACGGTGGCGCAGCGGTAGAGTTGCCGCCTTACAGCGAATGCAGCGCCGGAGACTCAGGTTTGATCCTGACTAGGGGGGGCCGTCTATACGGAGTTTGTACGTTCTCCCCGTGACCTGCGTGGGTTCTCTCCGAGATCTTCGGTTTCCTCCCACACTCCAAAGACGTGCAGGTTTGTAGGTTAATTGACTGGGTAAATGTAAAAATTGTCCCTAGTGTGTGTAGGATAGTGTTGATGTGCGGGGATCGCTGGGCGGCACGGACTCAGTGGGCCGAAGGGCCTGTTTCCGCGCTGTATCTCTAAATCTAAATCTAAATCTAAATCTAATTCTAAAAAAAGAAATGGAGAATTTCTTCACAGGAACAAGCCACAAAAAATAAACGTTTTTTTTTAGGCAACTTTAAGTTAGCCTGACAAAAATCTCCATATCTAGGAATTGAAAGCGATTGAATTGATTGATGCCTTTGAAGTCAATAACTCACAGAGCTCGGTTTAAGATTAAACCTCGGCATTTTGAAGTTTGGAGGAAGCTAGCAAATTATTTAGCTTTTCGTCTGAAGAAAGATATCTGCCTGGCAACTGATATGTTCATTTCATAGACTGATTCTTCATCTCCTTTTAATGTTTCTGACTGTCTGTTCAGTGAAGACGGAGGCAATGATTTTCTTCTACTCAATGTTATGTGGGGTAAGAGATTCTGAACTCATAACCAAGGAGATTTGTACCAGCATCTGCAGTTATTTTCTTACACCAATGAGTAACAGAAGCATAAACAGATTTTGCTTGGGCAGCTTACATCCCAACGGTATGAATATTAATTTCACTAGCTCCCCTCTCTCTCCATCCTTCCCCCACCTGTGTTGTTGTACTATGTTCTATCTTGTTGAGTCTTGTTGAACATGTTCCCGATGTTGGGGGAGTCCAGAAAATGTTCCCAATGTTGGGGGAGTCCAGAACCAGGGGCCACACAGTTGAAGAATAAGGGGTCAGCCATTTAGACAATAGACAATAGACAATAGGTGCAGGAGGAGGCCATTCAGCCCTTCGAGCCAGCACCGCCATTTAGGACTGAGGTGAGGAGAAACTTTTTCACCCAGAGAGTTGTGAATCTGTGGAATTCTCTGCCACAGAAGGCAGTGGAGGCCAATTCACTGGATGTTTTCAAGAGAGAGTTAGATTTAGATCTTGGGGCTAACGGAATCAAGGTGATATGGGGAAAAAGCAGGAACGGGGTACTGATTCTGGATGATCAGCCATGATCCTATTGAATGGCGGTGCTGGCTCGAAGGGCTGAATGGCCTCCTCCTGCACCTATTATCTATGTTGCTATGTTTCTATGTAACTCGCTTTCACCTAGCCCACAGCAAACAATGGCCTGTTTCCTTTATCATCGTGACTTTTATGCATGTCTTTCATTCATTTGTTCCATATCTCTCCATATCACCTTCTATATTGGGCGGCACGGTGGCGCAGCGGTAGAGTTGCTGCCTTACAGCGAATGCAGCGCTGGAGACTCAGGTTCGATCCCGACTACGGCCGCTGTCTGTACGGAGTTTGTACGTTCTCCCCGTGACCTGCGTGGGTTTTCTCCGAGATCTTCGGTTTCCTCCCACACTCCAAAGACGTAAAGGTATGTAGGTTAATTGACAGGGTAAATATAAAAATTGTCCCTAGTGCGTGTAGGATAGTGTTAATGTGCGGGGATCGCTGGGTGGCGCGGACCCGGTGGGCTGAAGGGCCTGTTTCCGCGCTGTATCTCTAAATCTAAAATATCTCTCGTTTCTCTTTCGCCTGACTCTCAGTCTGAAGAAGGGTCTCGCTCGACCCGAAAATGTCGCCTATTCCTTTTCTCCGCAGATGCTGCCTGACCCGCTGAGTTAACGCCCTGTGGTGGGAGTGGGCAGACAAGGATTTGGGGTCCAAACCCTGATCTGTGCAGGAGGAGGGCAGAGTTTGTGGGAGGAAGTGTACATTAGTGCGACACACTCAGATCCAGCAGATGTGAGCCACAGCTGACATCTATCACGGCAGAGTTTTCAGACGGGTTTTGCCTCGTTGCATGCCTGATCTATGCGTGTGCATCTGCACGGATCCATCAAAGCTAAAGAAGCTTGGTTGACCCTCGAGCAGAACCATCCTTATCAAATACACGACAAAATATTTCCCTTCCATTTCCACCGTGCTGCAGAAACCAGGCACTGTCCAGCACTTCAGCACTTCCTATCTTGAGTGATGAGCTTTCAGATCAGATAAGAAGACAGCAAAACGGTTTGATAGCAAAACTATATCAGGGAAACGAGGCAGGTAGGAGAGTTGTCAGCGGTGGTGACAATTTTCCCAAGGACAATAGCAGATGATGTTAATCATCTTGAAGGAAACGGCAAAAGGAAAACTAACTTTGCGATAGTCTGAGAGATGTGATATTCACAACCGTTCCTTGGCAAACACGGGGCATTCGGCAAATGTACCTGCCTCCAGAACATCGTCGTCCGTGATGGAGGACAACAAGGCTACGCTCGGCCAGCCCGACCCTGCAACATCACCAGGACAACAGACCCGCACGGTCAGGTCACGATCCCAGCACTTACAACAACTGGGACTTGGAAATCGGACTCTGTACACGGTCTCAGTGCACTCCTGCTGTACACATGTACTGCATCTGAGATGCTCATGTAAGATGTATCTTAGTGCTTGTGTACAGTGTTCTGGAAAGTTGTGAATCTGTGGAATTCTCCGTCACAGAGGGCAGTGGAGGCCAATTCACTGGATGTTTTCAAGAGAGAGCTAGATACAGCTCCTAGGGCTAACGGAATCAAGGGATATGGGGAGAAAGCAGGAACGGGACACTGATTTGGGATGATCAGCCATGATCATATTGAGTGGCAGTGCCATATGGCCTCCTCCTGCACCTATTTAGTATGTTTCTACGATAGTTGCACTGAACTGTATACAAAAATGAAATTTCACTGTACCTTGCGACCAATAAGGTACCAGCCCAAATGTGTTTCCGTCGTAAAGTAGCTGAGTTTAGTTTAGTTTAGAGATACAGCGCGGAAACAGGCCCTTCGGCCCATCGAGTCTGTGCCGACCAGCGATCACACCGTGCACTGGCACTATCCTACACACACCAGGGACAATTTAACATCTTCACCAAAGCTAATTAACCTGCAAACCTGTACGTCTTTGGAGTGTGGGAGGAAACCAGTGCACCCGGAGAAAACCCACGCAGGTCACGGGGAGAACGTGCAAACTCCGTACAGACAGCGCCGGTGGTCGGGATCGCCTCACTGTTTGGTAACTCCTTTGCTAAATGTTCACCAACACCAATGATGAAGACAACTAACCACGTTGTAACAATGTATGCGACTAACTATTCACATAACGTTTAACTTGAACAACACATGAATGGTTAGTTGTCCAGATACTACAGGGCATAAGGTTAGTTTGGTTTAGTTTAGAGATACAGCGTGGAAACAGGCCTTTCGGCCCACCAACAAGCGATCCTCAACGATACACAGGGTCGCCAACTGTCCTGTATTAGCCGGGACATCCCGTATTTTGGGCTAATTTGGTTTGTCCCGTATGGGACCGCCCTTGTCCCGTATTAGGCCCGCGGGCGCTGTAGGCCGGGACAGTGTAGGCTAACGGAGTATGTTCGCCTAACAGTGGTTGCGTAGCCACCTGCCTCCCGGCCCGGGCGGCCACCATTGGTGGAGCGGGAACACGTGGCCGCTGGCTGGGTGAGGTCACGTGGGGCGCGGGGCGGTGACGTCACCCTTTGTCCCTTATTTGGGAGGGAGATAGTTGGCAACCCTGCCCATACACTAGTCATATCCTGCATACTTTGGACAATTCACAGAAGCCAATTAATGCACGTCTCTGAGATGAGAGGGGCAAAGGTTAAAGCAAAGATAGACACAAAATGGTGGAGTAACTCAGCGGGTCAGGCAGCATCTCTGGAGAGAAGGAATGGGTGGCGTTTCGGGTCAAGACCCTTCTTCAGACTGGGTTTAAAGTTTATAGGAGATGTGCATGAGGTTTTTTGTGCAGACGCTGGTGGGCCTGGTATACATTGCCAGAGGTGGTGGTGGAGTCAGGTGCAATAGTGGCATTTAAGAGGCTTTTGGATAAGCACATGGATATGCAGGGAATGGATGGATATGGATCACGTGCACGCAGGTGGTCGAGGCATCATGTTCGGCACAGACATTGTGGGCCGAAGGGCTGTTCTACATTTTACGTACCATCCTATGTTTTGTCTTCTATGTTCTATGTCCTATGTTGTAGATGTTAGCGCAAGCAAGCACTTCCACTTTACACATGTTCAACAGCTCGTAGAGTCATACAAACATGGAAACAGGACCTTCGGCCCATCTTGCCCATGCCAACCAACATGCCCCATCTACACTAGTCCCACCTGCCTGCGTTCGGTCCATATCCCTCCAAACCTGTCCTATCCATGTACCTGTCTACCTGTTGGCTGGGAGAATGTTGTATATGGCAACAATGTAGAAACTTTGGGAGATTGTCCTCTCTCCTCTCCTCCTCTCCTTGCCTCTCCTCCCCTCTCCTCTTCCCCTCCCCTCCCCTCCACTCTCCTCTCCTCTCCCCCTCCCCTCTCCTCTCCCCCTCCCCTCCCCTCCCCTCCACTCTCCTCTCTTCTCCTACCCTCCCCTCTCTTCTCCCCCTCCCCTCCCCTCCCCTCCCCTCCAATCTCCTCTCTTCTCCTCTCCCCCTCCCCTCCCCTCCACTCTCCTCTCTTCTCCTCTCCTCTCCTCAAATCCCTTCCTCTCTCCTCCCCTCTCTCTCCGTCTCTCTCCCCTCCCCTCAAATCCAGAGGGATTTGGGCTTCCGTAAGAAAAATTCAAGACCCAAGTGCATGTTTGCAGAGAATTAATCGATAGATGCAGAGATCGGAACATGGTTGAGGTGGAGTAGCGAGCTGCGGCCTTATTGAGGTGTACCCCTGATCCTATCTCTCATGTTTTTCTGGCGATTGAATTGATGAAGCAGGGTGAGGTTCTGATTACTGGCCCCAAAGTGAAGTGCCGTGCAGGACATAAACAATGGAAGCAGCTCATGTTAATCTCCTGTTGTATACACTGGAATTTAGAAGGATGAGAGGGGATCTTATCGAAACGTATAAGATTATTAAGGGGTTGGACACGTTAGAGGCAGGAAACATGTTCCCAATGTTGGGGGAGTCCAGAACAAGGGGCCACAGTTTAAGAATAAGGGGTTGGCCATTCTACCAACACCATCACCACAGTGAAGAAGGCACAGCAGAGACTCCACTTCCTGAGGATCCTCAGGAAAACCAACCTGCAGGAGAAGCTCATGATGTCCTTCTATCGCTGCTCCATCGAGAGTGTGCTGGCATACTGTATAACCACATGGTATGCCAGCTGCTCAGAAAAGGACAGGAAGGCCCTTCAGAGGGTCATCACGACGGCCCAGAAGATCATCGGCTGCTCACTGCCCTCCCTGGAGCACCTGTTCAGCCTACGCTGCCTCAGTAGAGCAGGCAAAATAATAAAAGATCCATCCCACCCCGGCCACCGTCTGTTTGTTCATCTGCCCTCTGGTCGACGTTTCAGGTCGATCAAATCCCGAACAAACAGACTTAAGAACAGTTTTTACCCCAGGGCCATACGAGAACTGAACACTACCTTCTGCACTAGGCAACACTGTTAAAAAATCTTTTGTACTTAATATAATTGTATTTATTTGTTTTTGCATTTATTGCATATATGTTTTTACGCACCGTCAGGATTGGCTATTATTTAATTTCGTTGTACTCTTTGCAATGACAATAAATTAATATTATTATATTATTATTTAGAACTGAGATGAGGAAAAACCTTTTCAGTCAGAGAGTTGTGAATCTGTGGAATTCTCTGCCTCAGAAGGCAGTGGAGGCCAATTCTCTGAATGCATTCAAGAGAGAGCTAGATAGAGCTCTTAAGGATAGCGGAGTCAGGGGGTATGGGGAGAAGGCAGGAACGGGGTACTGATTGAGAATGATCAGCCATGATCACATTGAATGGTGGTGCTGGCTCGAAGGGCCGAATGGCCTCCTCCTGCACCTATTGTCGATTGTCTATTGAAACAGGAGCACCCGGGAGAAAACCCACTCAGGTCACGGGGAGAACGTGCAAACTCTGTACAGACAGCACCCGTAGTCAGGATCGAACCCGGGTCTCTGGCGTCGTGAGGCAGCAACTCTACGGCTGTGTCACCGTGCTGATCCCTTCTTCAAACTGATTATATTGGGGGTGAAGGGGGGGGGGGGGGGGGAACTGGAAGTGAAGTGGAGGCAGGACAAAGCCTGGCGAGTGATAGGTGGATGCAGGTGAGGACAGATGGGTGGACAAAGGACAGAGATGAGAGGGAGACAAAATGGAGGCAGACAGGAGTCAAGGAAATAAGGAGAGGGAGGAATGAAAGGGGAAGTGCAATGTAATGCCAGAGGGAAGGTTGTAGATGGAAGGGGGGAGGGGGAAGGGCGTTGGGATATCTGTCCAAATGTCTTTTAAAGGTCATAATTGTATCTGCGTCTGCAGCCTCCTGTGGAAGCTCATTCCAGATGGAGACGGCCCTCTGAGTGAAAACGTTGCCCCTGACACCCCTCTTAAAATCTCTCCCCTCTCACTTCCAAGCCTATAGAGTTCTAGGCTTGGAAGTGAGAGGGGAGAAATTTCGGATCCTCGATCCTGGGTAAACAGACAGCGAGGGCTGGCCAGCTTTCATTACAGTCACGTGCAGATTCACTTTCAGCGTTTAGTCGGATAATATTTAAAGCCAAAGATGCTGGAGTAACTCAGTGGGTCAGGCAGCATCTGTGGAGAGAAGGAATGGGTGAAGTTTCAAGTCGAGATCCTTCTTCAGTTTGAAGGAGGGTCTCGACCCGAATCGTCAACCATTCCTCCTCTCCGGAGATGCTATACCTATATCTACATTTTCCTTGATCAGTCTGAAGAAGGGTCTCGACCAAAGGCACCCATTCCTTCTCTCCAGAGATGCTGCCTGACCCGCTGAGTTACTCCAGCGCTTTGTGTCTATCTTTGGTTTAAACCGGCATCTGCAGTTCCTTCCTGCAGGATATTTAAGCCATCTCAGCCCCCAGCTCTCTCTGCCCACGTCTACCTTCTACATGAATGTATTGTCAGTCCTTGCTGTAGTTGTGAGTTTGTTCACAGTCCCGGCTACATGCTCATCCATTGTTGGTCTCCAGTGGGACTAAACTGGATCATCGATGACTCACGTCCTTCGCAAATAAATGCAGAGAGAAAAACTGTAATAAACTGCAGCTTTGTGGGTTCAATAAAATTAAATAAACTCCAGCTTTGTAACTGCAGAACAGACACATCAAAGGGCAACGTGTGGGTGGATGCACATTTGAAAAATCACTAAAGGAAGGTGAAAGGAGCAGAGCAAGAAATAGCAAGCGACTTAGAAACCAGGAAACACCATAAACGTCTACACAGAGCGACACGGTGGCGCAGCGGTAGAGTTACTGCCTTACTGCGCCAGAGACCCGGGTTCAATCCTGACCATGGGTGCTGTCTGTACGGAGTTTGTACGTTCTCCCTGTGACCGCATGTGTTTTCTCCGGGTGCTCCGGTTTCCTCCCACACTCCAAAGACGTGCGGGTTTGTAGGTTAAATGGCTTCGGTAGAAATTGTAAATTGTTCCCAGTTGTAAGGGGTTTCTGCGCCGAGCTTTCGCCCGACCTAAGGTCCCCGTGCCTTGCTCTGATCCCTTGACCAGGCCGTGCACACTGGTTCCCCGTGAGTGGTTCGACCCACTCACCCCCTACGGTTCTAGACACTGGACTTAGATGCAGGAGCGTTTATAGTGCAGAAAAATTCAACCAGACCAGATTTGAAGACCAGAGTTTAAATGGAAAAGGCTTTTATTGAGCGCTTGGGACTATTGTCCATGAATACTTATACACAGTTCTATTAGACATGTCTATAAGACACATACCGAATTACATGAATACTTTTGACTATGAATCATAAAACGCACAGTTCTACAAGACATATACATGAATACCTTTTACTCTGAATTCTAAAACGCACAGTTCTACAAGACATATACACCACTGTAAGATGGGGAACGTATGACACATCACAAAATTGACCAACACATATACATTTACACACCCACGTTTATTCAAACCACCCTCCCCTCTACACTAAACTATGTCCAGGATGTGCAGGATCGGAGTACATGCTCATCATGGGGCTATTACTGGGGTTACTGGCTGTTCGTGCTGCTTCTCCGCTGCTTTCCATGAGGGTCGTGCTTGTCCCCTGAGTATCTTCCTTCTGTTTCTTGCGTTCCTTGCAGGTTTTCTTGCAGTATTTCTTCTCGAGTTGCGTGCCGGTTCCTCTCTCTTGCACTTCGCTTCTTCTTGCCTGTCTTTTCTTCCTCCTGCATCCGTTTGACTTCTGCCTTGCATGAGTTTAAAACCCAAAAGTCGTGGCCAGTTATAGTAATTCTGGCCCGTCTTATCTCCCGCCAGATCTTGGGATCTCTTTGTTTAAAAGATATGTATTGAGTTTTCTCTCTGATCTGCGCTTATGTTCGGGGGTACCGGGGATGGCCAGACGGTGTTAATTGGTATTTCGTTGCGAGGTGATGGGTTTAACTGGTTTCCCATCACCTACCAGGTAGTTTTCTATGGGCTATTGTGCCCCCTTAACGAGATTAACTGTTTAGGTCGGCTTGGGGCATTGTGAGTATGCTGATGTCAGCGCCCCAGTGTCTGGACTTCGACCTGGTTTCGCAGGTTTCTGCATGGCCAATACCCATCCATTGTTCTGGCCGTGGCTTTGCAGAAACCTAGAGACTGGGCTGTAAGGTTTTTGCTCTTGTGGCTGGTCACGAGGTCCTGCGGCCATCTTAGGACCCACAGATTGTGACATCCCTTGGTAAACTGACCGCAGCCTTTCTCCGCTATCAGCCCCAGTCTCCCGTTTAAAATGTCCAAACTGCAGCTCTTTGGTTTGGTGTTGCTTGCAGAACGAGGGAAAACTTCTCAAATCTTACACAGTGTGTGTAGGATAGTGTTAATGTGCGGGGATCGCTGGTCGGCGCGGACTCGCTGGGCCGAAAGGCCTGTTTCCGCACCGTATCTCTAAATTAAAACTAAACTAAACTGAACAAAAAGATAGACACAGAGTGCTGGAGTAACTCAGTGGGTCAGGCAGCATCTGTGGAGATCATGGATAGGTGACGTTTCACATAGTGCTGGAGTAACTCAGCGGGTCAGGCAGCATCTGTGGAGAACATGGATAGGTGACGTTTCACAGAGTGCTGGAGAAACTCAGCGGGTCAGGCAGCATCTGTGGAGATCATGGATAGGTGACGTTTCACAGAGTGCTGGAGAAACTCAGCGGGTCAGGCAGCATCTGTGGAGAACATGGATAGGTGACCCTTCTACAGACTCTTTCTACGTGTACAAGTTTCTCCACATGAGCACCTAAAATGTTCATTGACTTCTCCTCTGTCCCTCTCTTCCCCTCCTCCTTCCCAGTTCTCCCCCTATCTTCCTGTCTCCACCTATATCCTTCCTTTGTCCCGCCCCCCTGACATCAGTCTGAAGGAGGGTCTCGACCCGAAACGTCACCCATTCCTTCTCTCCCTAGATGCTGCCTGACCTGCTGAGTTACTCCAGCATTTTGTGAATAAATACCTTCGATTTGTACCAGCATCTGCAGTTATTTTCTTACACAACCTAAAATGTCCGTGTCAAACAGGACGTCATGTTAAACAAATCCCCGTTGTCTTCAGCGTGCAATGGCCGTTCCAAATGTGGGACCACGTTAAACTAATGTCCACTATTAGCAGGTGGTCCATATCCCCCCATTCCCTGCCGATCCAAAAGCCTTTTAAACACCACTCTGGTACCTGCCTTCACCACCACCCCCGCCAGTAGGGTCCCGGCCCCCACCACCACCCCCGCCATTAGGGTCCCGGCCCCCACCACCACCCCCACCAGTAGGGTCCCGGCCCCCACCACCACCACCACCAGTAGGGTCCCGGCCCCCACCACCACCCCCACCAGTAGGGTCCCGGCCCCCACCACCACCCCCACCAGTAGGGTCCCGGCCCCCACCACCACGTGTTTAATACCTTGCCTTGCACGCCCCCTTACACTTTTGCCCCCCTCACCTTAAAGCTCTGAGAGCACAGTGGAGCAGTGATGGAGTTGCTGCCACTACAACACCAGACAATAGACAATAGGTGCAGGAGGAGGCCATTCGGCCCTTCGAGCCAGCACCGCCATTCAATGTGATCATGGCTGATCATTCTCAATCAGTACCCCGTTCCTGCCTTCTCCCCATACCCCCTGACTCCGCTATCCTTAAGAGCTCTATCTAGCTCTCTCTTGAATGCATCCAGTGAATTGGCCTCCACTGCCTTCTGAGGCAGAGAATTCCTCAGATTCACAACTCTCTGACTGAAAAAGTTTTTCCTCATCTCAGTTCTAAATGGCCTACCCCTTATTCTTAAACTGTGGCCCCTTGTTCTGGACTCCCCCAACATTTGGAACATGT
Organism: Rhinoraja longicauda; assembly: GCF_053455715.1. Taxonomy (NCBI): domain Eukaryota; kingdom Metazoa; phylum Chordata; class Chondrichthyes; order Rajiformes; family Arhynchobatidae; genus Rhinoraja; species Rhinoraja longicauda. The sequence goes on from NC_135973.1 coordinate 2,903,346, forward strand.
TTCCTGCCTCTAACGTGTCCAACCCCTTAATAATCTTATACGTTTCCATAAGATCTCCTCTCATCCTTCTAAATTCCAGTGTGTACAAGCCTAGTCGCTCCAGTCTTTCAACATATGACAGTCCCGCCATTCTGGGAATTAACCTAGTGAACCTACGCTGCACGCCCTCAATAGCAAGAATATCCTTCCTCAAATTTGGGGACCAAAACTGCACACAGTACTCCAGGTGCGGTCTCACTAGGGCTCTGTACAACTGCACACAGTACTCCAGGTGCGGTCTCACCAGGGCCCTGTACAACTGCACACAGTACTCCAGGTGCGGTCTCACCAGGGCCCTGTACAACTGCACACAGTACTCCAGGTGCGGTCTCACTAGGGCCCTGTACAACAATCGAGCCATTTAGAGTATACCAGACCAAGTTGGGCCCAAACCTCTCCTGCATTGGTGCAGCACCCTCTCCTCCCCCCCCCATCCCCCTCCCCTCTCCCCCCCACTCCACCTCCCCCCCTCAACCCCCCCCCTCCCTCCCCGGGAGATAGATTTAAATTTAAAAATGTGAATAATTTAAAAAGTATAACACCATTGATTTCAATGAAACCTCTTCCATTGGCACCAAAGGGACGACGGTGAGTAAGGTGGGCCTAAAACTGTCGCGCTGTCGTGTAGCGTTTTGGCTGTAGTTCAGGAACAAACAAACAAACAAACAAACAAGAGTTTTAGTGTGTAGATAGATAAGGGAATAACATTTAGTGCAAGTTAAAGCCAGCAAAGTCTGATTGAAGATAGTCCAAGGGCCACCAATGAGGTCGATAACACTTCAGGACTGTTCTCCAGATGTGTTGGGTCACTCAGTTACCAGATGTGTTGGGTCACTCAGTTACCAGATGTGTTCGGTCACTCAGTTACCTGATGGTTGAAACTATCCATGTACCTTTCCAAATGTATTTTAAATGTTGTCATTAGTACCTGCATTAACTACCACCTCTGGAGGAACAGCACCTCATATTTCGCTTGGGCAACTTACACCCCAGTTATATGAACATTGACTTCTCTAACTTCAGATGACCCATGCTTTCCCTCTCTCTCCATCCCTCCCCCTTCCCAGTTCTCCCACCAGTCTGACTGTCTCTGACTACATTTTAACTCTGTTTGCTTTGTTGTTACCAACTCCAAACTAACAATGATCTACTCTACATTTTCCTAGATCAGTCTGAGGAAGGGTCTCGACCCGAAACATCACCCATTCTTTCTCTCCAGAGATGCTGCCTGACCCGCTGAGTTACTCCAGCATTTTGTGTCTGTCTTCCTTGAACTCCATCTCCTTTGTCCTGTTTTCACACTTCCTTATCAATGTATCTCCCCCTCCCCTGACATCAGTCTGAAGAAGGGTCTCAACCCGAAACGTCACCCATTCCTTCTCTCCGGAGATGCTGCCTGACCTGCTGAGTTACTCCAGCACTCTGTGAAACGTCACCTATCCATGTTCACCTATCCATGTTCTCCAGAGATGCTGCCTGACCCGCTGAGTTACTCCAGCATTCTGTGAAACGTCACCTATCAATGTTCTCCACAGATGCTGGATAAGCAGAGATAAATGGGTCTACTTTGGATAGGGTGAGCAGTTTTAAATACTTGGGAGTCCACATCACAGAGGATCTGACATGGGCAACGCACATTGCCGCACTGGTGGGTAAGGCAAAGCATCACCTTTACCACGTTAGACAGCTGAGGAAATTCAGAGTGTCTCTGAGGATCCTTCAGTGCTTCTACTCTGGGGCTGTAGAGAGCATCCTGTCCAGCAACATCACAGTCTGGTTTGGGGACAGCTCTGCCCAGGACGGGATGGCCCTGCAGAGAGTAGTGCGTTCGGCAGAACGCACCATGGGAACTACACTCGCCCCCCCTGCAGGACCTATACATCAGGAGGTGCAGATCCAGAGCAAGCAACATTATGAGGGACAACTGCCACCCCAGTAACGGACTGTTCCAGCTGCTACGGTCAGGCAAACGCCTCCGCTGTCACGCTGTGAAAACAGAGAGGATGAGACGGAGTTTCTTCCCACAGGCCATCAGGACTGTTAACTATTATAACTCCAGGGACTAAATTTTGTCTTCTCTATATTAACTTATTAACTTTATTTATATGCTGTAACTGTAATTCTTTTTTGTGCACAATCCGCAGGCATTGCCACTTTCATTTCACTGCACGTCGTGTAGGTGTATGTGACAAATAAACTTGACTTGACTTGACCCGCTGAGTTACTCCGGCACTCTGTGAAACGTCACCTATCCATGTTCTCCAGAGATGCTGCCTGACCCGCTGAGTTACTCCAGCACTCTGTTAAATGTCACCTATCCATGTTCTCCAGAGATGCTGCCTGACCCGCTGAGTTACTCCAGCACTCTGTTAAATGTCACCTATCCATGTTCTCCACAGATGCTGCCTGACCCGCTGAGTTACTCCAGCATTTTGTGTCTCACCTCCTCCTGCCCTTGTTTTTCCAGATTACAACAAGCGTCATTTTGATCGCTGTCTCAAAAATATTCAGCTGGAATATTGGGAGACATGATGGTCTCAAAGGGTGAGGGGATTGTCCTCTTGTGATGCAGTAAATTGTGTGTCTGCTTGGGAAGAGGTTGATGATTTCTCTTCACACAAAATAAATCTCACTCCTCATCCACCTGGGTTCTCAGAGCTGCAAGTGTCAGTGTGTGTTGAAATTAGATTTTTTTTTAAAAATCATTGAATAAAAGACGTCAGACTATATCCATGGCAGCTGGTCGCTGAGGTGAATAGACTATTGGTTATCTGTACCACACCATTGCCGTCTGATGACGCACTCAACAAAATCTATGCCGACAGAGTTTAAAGATTCCAGCTCCTCTGGTAGCAGGCATTGTAAAGTAGCAAACCTGCCGGCCTATCCACATTAGTGTGCGGCATTTCATTAGCAGTGAATGAATGAAAGAATGAATAAATGAATGAATGGAGGAACGTTACCTAGTTTTCTAGTTTAACTTTCAGAGACACAGCGCAGAAACTAGGCCCTTCAGCCCAGCGGGCCCAGCGAACCAAGCACACTAACACTACTCGACCCACACTGGGGACAATTTACATTTTTCTACAAACCCGCACGCCTTTGGAGTGTGGGAGGAAACCGAAGATCTCGGAGAAAACCCACGCGGGTCACGGGGAGAACGTACAAACTCCGTACAGACGGCGCCCGTAGTCGGGATGGAACCCGGGTCTCTGACGCTGCAAGTGCTGTAAGGCAGCAACTCTACCGCTGCGCCACCGTGCCACTTTATGAATGATACTTTCAAAGGTTCATGCTCATAAGTGATAGGAGCAGAATTAGGCCATTCGGCCCATGAAATGTACTCTGCCATTCAATCATGGCTGATCTATCTCTCTCCCTCCTAACCCCATTCTCCTGCCTTCTCCCCATGACCCCTGACACCCGTACTGATCAAGAATCTGTCTATCTCTTCCTTTAAAACATCCACTAACTTGGCCTCCACAGCCTTCTGTGGCAAAGAATTCCACAGATTCACCACCCTCTGACTAAAGAATGTTTTTATTGTCACATGTACCTCGTGTTGGCACCTACAAAGTTACCAGATTTATAGGTGGTGCAACGGTAGAGTTGCTGTCTCACAGCGCCAGAGACCCGGGTTCCATCCCGACTACGGGCTCCGTCTGTACGGAGTTTGTACGTTCTCCCCGTGACCAGCATGGGTTTTCTCCGAGATCTTCGGTTTCCTCCCACACTCTAAAGACGTGCAGGTTTGTAGGTTAATTGTCCCTAGTGGGTGTAGGATAGTGATAATGTGCGGGGATCGCTGGTCGGCGCGGACACCGAAGGGCCTGTCTGAAGAAGGGTCTCGACCCGAAACGTCACCCATTCCTTCTCTCCAGAGATGCTGCCTGACCCGCTGAGTTACTCCAGCATTTTGTGTCGACCTTCAATTTAAACCAGCACCTGCAGTTCTTTCCTGCACACTTGTATAATTTGTTATGAATTACATGTCAATTAAATCCAGTCCCTCATTCTAAGTGAAGATATTGTGCATGAGGTTTAACATTTCAGGGCCATGTTAAACTCCATGTACCATGCATAACTAATTAGCATCATTAACCTGAATAAGGTGAATAATGCATGTGTTCTACTTTCAAACGGGCAAAGGGCTACAACATTTAGGTTAGTTTAGTTTCGAGATACAGCGCAGAAACAGGCCCTTCGGCCCACCGGGTCCGCGCCGACCAGCGATCCCCGCACACTAACATTATCCTACACCCACTAGGAACAATTTTCACATTTACCAAGCCGATTAACCTACAAACCCGCACGTCTTTGGAGTGTGGGAGGAAACCGAAGATCTCGGAAAGAAACCGAGATCACGCAGGTCACGGGGAGAACGTACAAACTCCGTACCGACAGCCCCCTTAGTCGGGATGGAACCCGGGTCTCCGGCGTTGCATTCGTTGCAAGGCAGCAACTCTACCGCTGCGCCACCGTGCCGCCCAAACGGGAGTGGATTACCTGAGGATTTCACACTACTCTCTAAGACAAATTGTCATCCATTTAAATGGGACATTTACCTTAACAAGGACTGAAATCTACGGGTGATGATTAATGCAATCTGAAACGAGGTATAAACCATGCTAAAATAACATCTATCATTCTGGATCAAAGGTTGGAGTGAATGTGATTCTGTGTGACATTCTCATTATCCTCTCTGAGTTAATCTCAGCCCCACCACCGATGTTCAATGGCGGACGGTGAAAGGTTCTAATAAACAACAAATCTTGTGGAACCTGAATCCCGACTCCTTGATTGGACTGAGGTCGGTGGAGATTGATTTTCGGCCATACTGTCATCTTATCTTATTCCATCCTGACTACGGGTGCTGTCCGTACGGAGTTTGTACGCTCTCCCCGTGACCCGCGAGGGTCTTCTCTGAGATCTTCGGTTTCCACCCACACTCCAAAGACGTGCAGGTCAGTTGGCTTGTGTTTGTATACTTGGTATAAATGTAAATTGTCCCTAGTGTTTGTAGGATAGTGTTAGTGTGTGGGGATCGCTGGTCGGCGCGGACCCGGTGGGGCAAAGGGCCTGTTTCCGCGCTGTATCTCTAAACTAAACTAAACTAAACTAAACTAAACTTAATAATAATAATAATAATAATAATAATAATAATATTCATTTATTGTCATTGCAACGAGTACAACGAAATTAAAAAAATAGCCAATCCTGACGGTGCGTACAAACATATATGCAATAAATGCAAAAACAAATAAATACAATTATATTAAGTACAAAAGATTTTTTAACAGTGTTGCCTAGTGCAGAAGGTAGTGTTCAGTTCTCGTATGGCCCTGGGGTAAAAACTGTTCTTAAGTCTGTTTGTTCGGGATTTGATCAACCTGAAACGTCGACCAGAGGGCAGATGAACAAACAGACGGTGGCCGGGGTGGGATGGATCTTTTATTATTTTGCCTGCTCTACTGAGGCAGCGTAGGCTGAACAGGTGCTCCAGGGAGGGCAGTGAGCAGCGGATGATCTTCTGAGCCGTCGTGATGACCCTCTGAAGGGCCTTCCTGTCCTTTTCTGAGCAGCTGGCATACCATGTGGTTATACAGTATGCCAGCACACTCTCGATGGAGCAGCGATAAAAGGACATCATGAGCTTCTCCTGCAGGTTGGTTTTCCTGAGGATCCTCAGGAAGTGGAGTCTCTGCTGTGCCTTCTTCACTGTGGTGATGGTGTTGGTAGACCAGGTAAGATCCTCTGCGATGTGCGTACCCAGGAACCTGAAAGCTGGTACCCTTTCCACACAGACCCCATTGATGTAGAGTGGGTCGTATTCTACACTGGTTTTCCTGAAGTCAATTATAAGTTCCTTTGTTTTGGAGGAGTTCAGGACAAGATTGTTCACTGAACACCATGCTGCCAGCCTTTGGATTTCATCCCTGTAGGCTGTCTCATCTCCTCCTGAGATGAGTCCAACCACAGTCGTGTCATCCGCGAACTTGATGATGGTGTTGGTGGGATGGGTGGGGGCGCAGTCGTGAGTGTAGAGGGAGTAAAGGATGGGGCTCAACACACAGCCCTGTGGTGAGCCGGTGCTCAGTGTAATGGTGGAGGAGAGGTGAGGGCCTATTTTGACGGTCTGGGGGCGGTTGGTCAGGAAGTCCTTGATCCATTGGCAGATGGTTTGGGAAAATCCAAGGTCAGAAAGTTTGGTGACCAGTCTGCTCGGGATGACCGTGTTAAAGGCAGAGCTGAAGTCGAGGAAGAGCATCCTCACATAGCTCCCCTGGTGTTCAAGGTGGGTCAGTGCAGTGTGAAGAGCAGTGTCGATGGCATCCCCTGTAGACCTATTTGCTCTGTAGGCAAACTGGTATGGGTCGAAGGTGGGTGGGAGGCTGGCTTTGATGTGCTGCAGGACCAGCCTCTCGAAGCACTTTGTGATGACCGGTGTGAGTGCTACCGGACGGTAGTCGTTAAGGCCGCTGATGACAGACTTTTTCGGCAGTGGGATGATTGTGGCAGACTTCAGGCAGGGAGGGATGGTGGATTTTAAAAGGGACAGTTTTAAGATTTTTGTGAAGACCTCAGATAATTGGTCTGCACATTCCCTCAGCACTCTGCCCGTCACACCATCGGGGCCTGCAGCTTTCCTGGGATTCACTGCTCTGAGCACGCGCTTAACATCATACTCCTGCACAGTGAAGGTGTTGCTGTCAGGTGCTGGAGAGGGTGTTATGTCTGCCACTGCAGCTTTCACCTCGAAACGAGCAAAGAAACAGTTAAGTTCCTCTGCCAGCGAGGCGTCGCCGTCGGCAGTCGTGCGGTTGCTGGTCTTGTAGTTGGTGATGTGCTGGATGCCTTGCCATACCCGCCGTGGGTCATTGTTGGTAAAGTGGTCCTCAATCTTCCTCTTGTAGGACGCTTTGGCATCCTTGATGCCTCTCTACAGGTTGGTTCTAGCAGCACTGTATAGAGCTCTATCACTAGACCTGAAGGCGGTGTTACGGTCCTTGAGGAGAGACCTGACATCCTTTGTCATCCAGGGCTTCTGATTGGGATACAACCGGATACGTTTGTCGACGGTGACATTGTCAACACAGTTTTGGATGTAGCAGAGTA
>NC_135973.1:2915500-2983000 GCF_053455715.1 Rhinoraja longicauda
AAGACGTGCAGGTTTGTAGGTTAATTGGCTTGGCGTAAAATGTAGTGGGTTTAGGGCAGTGTTAGTGTGCGGGGATCGCTGGTCGGCGCGGACTCGTTGGGCCGAAGGGCCTGTTTCCTCGCTGTATCTCCAAACTAAACTAAACTAAGACTCAAAGTAGGACAGGAAGGATAAGAGTGATGTGGAGATTTGGGAAAGGAGAGGTTTACACTGCGTACAAGATGGAAGGCCAGAGGGAAGAGTAATGGAACAAGTGCACGAGTGATACACATCATCAATATGGATCTGATGATGAATGGTCTTACATTACAATCATTTATAACATCAGCAACAGCTTTGGAGCCAGAGAGACAGCTACATTCTTTTCACATTTTTCAGAAGATCAAGACAACATTCAGGTTTACGCGCACACTAGGAACTGCAGGTGCTGGTTTACAAAAAAGGACAGAAAGTGCTGGAGTAACTCGGCGGGTGGGACGGCTTCTCTGGAGAACACGGATAAAGCATCTGAAGAAGAAGGGATTCTTCAATCTGAAGGAGATTCCCGACCTGAAACGTCAACTATCCATGTTCTCCACAGATGCTGCCTGACCCGTTGAGTTACTCCAGCACTCTGTGAAACGTCACCTGTCCATGTTCTCCACAGATGCTGCCTGACCCGCTGAGTTACTCCAGCACTCTGTGAAACGTCACCTATCCACGTTCTCCAGAGATGCTGCCTGACCCGCTGAGTTACTCCAGCACTCTGTGTCTGTTTTTTAGACATAGGTAGTTCTGCCCATGAGTCTCTTCAACCTCGACCTTGATCGTGGCAGGTATGTATCTCAGCTTCCTTTACCCAGCTTGGCTCCTATCACCCCCGCTAGCAAAACTCTTCCTAGCTGTATTTTGACATTGTCTCCTTCTATGTTTGGAAGGCCCCTTCCAGAGGGCCACCATGCGTGTGTCAAGCCAACTTGGGACTAGAGCTTCAGTTCAGGTGCTTTGATCGGGAATGCCCAGGGAGAGACCGTCAACCCAAAGGATGCTGTCTTTCATTCATGTTCAAGATACAGCACGGAAACAGGCCCTTTGGCCCACTGAGTCCATGCTGATCATCGATCACCCGTTCGTTCACACCACTTCTATGTTATCCAGTTCAGTTTAGCTTATTGTCACGTGTACCGAGGTACAGTGAAAAGCTTTTGTTGCGTGCTAACCGGTGAGCAGAAAGACAACACAAGATTACAATCGATGCATTTACAGTGCATAGATACAAGATAAGCGAATAACGTTTAGTGCAAGGTAATGCCGCCAAGGTCCGATCAAAGATAGTCCGAGGGTCACCAATGAGGTAGATAGTAGTTCAGCACTGCTCTCTGGTTGTGGTGGGATGGTTCAGTTGCCTGATAACAGCTGGGAAGCAACTGTTCCTGAATCTAGAGGCGTGCGTTTTCACACTTCTGTACCTCTTGCATGATGGGAGAAGGGAGAAGAGGGAGTGGCCGGGGTGAGACTGGTCCTTGATTCTGCTGCTGGCCTTGCCGAGGCACCTCTTTCTCATCCACTCCCCACGCACTGGCCCATTTAATCTACAACCCCTCACGTCTTTGGGATGTGGGAGGACTTGCAAACTCCGAACAGACAGCACCCGTAATCAGGATCGAAACCGGGTCCCTGGCGCTGTGAGGCAGCAACTCTGCCGCTGCGCCACCGTGCCGCCCCAAGTTCTGTTCCACTTATCAGTGGGCTTATTCATAGCCTCTTCTGTAGCTTGAGTCGTTATTGATTCTCCCATCTGCGTGTGACCCTGTTATCATATCATATCATATCATATATCTACAGCCGGAAACAGGCCTTTTCGGCCCTCCAAGTCCGTGCCGCCCAGCGATCCCCGTACATTAACACTATCCTACACCCACTAGGGACAATTTTTCACATTTACCCAGCCAATTAACCTACATACCTGTACGTCTTTGGAGTGTGGGAGGAAACCGAAGATCTCGGAGAAAACCCACGCAGGTCACGGGGAGAACGTACAAACTCCTTACAGTGCAGCACCCGTAGTCAGGATCGAACCTGAGTCTCCGGCGCTGCATTCGCTGTAAAGCAGCAACTCTACCGCTGCGCTACCGTGCCGCCCTAGTTTAGTAGACCTAGTTTAGTTTAGAGATACCACTCTAGTTTAGTTTACTTTAGAGATACAGCGCGGAAACAGGCCCTTCGGCCCACCGGGTCCGCACCGACCAGCGATCCCCGCACACACTAACACTACCCTACACACACTGGGGACAATTTTGCATTCTTACCAAGCCAATTAACCTACCAACCTGAACGTCTTTGGAGTGCGGGAAGAAAGGAAAGATCTCGGGGAAAACCCACGCAGGTCACGGGGAGAACGTACAAACTCGATACAGGCAGCGCCCGTAGTCGGGATGGAACCCGGGTCTCTGGCGCTGTGAGGCAGCAGCTCTACCCGCTGCGCCACCGTGCCGCCCCAACTTCTACTTAACTTCCTTTGCTTCACTACGTGAGCAGAGCTGATGTTCCACACGGCTATCTGTCTCCCCTCATTCAAGTCATTCACGAGCTCCATAATCTCCTTAACCTATCCTCAGCATCACATCCTCTTGGCAAAACGAGTTAACCAGTGATTGATAACTTAATGAGAAATGCCTCTAATTGGGTCCTAACTGCTGGAGATTTTGAGCCAACGTTTACAGTGACTTTGAAATGATAGTTCACATTACGCATCCAAGTCTTTAGTTCAGAGATACAGCGCGGAAACTGGCCCTTCGGCCCACCAGGTCCGCGCCGACCAGCGATCCCCGCACACTAACACTATCCTACACACACTGGGTACAATATTTACATTTGCCCAGCCAATTAACCTACAAACCCGCACGTCTTTTTAGTGTGGGAGGAAACCGAAGATCTCGGAGAAAACCCACGGGGAGAACGTACAAACTCTGTACAGACGGCACCCGTAGTCGGGATGGAACCCGGGTCTCCGGCACTGCATTCGCTGTAAGGCGGCAACTCTACCGCTGCGCCACCGTGACGCACTTCTACTTGCTTCGTGATCTCCAGGCCACACCGTGCCAGGGACACTGATTAACTGCCATGCCTGAAAGATAAAATGCCCTCTGCGGGACACATTGGACTCCATACCATTCTCTTTATCATGCAGACACAGAGATCTGGAGTAACTCAGCAGGTCAGACAGCATCTCTGGAGAAAGGGATAGGCGACCTTTCGGGTCGAGACCATTCTTCAGATTGAAGACCCTTCTTCAGACCCGAAACGTCACCGTTCCTTTTCTCTGTCCCGTTGAGTTACTCCAACTTTTTGTGTCTATCTTCAGTTTAAACCAGCATCTGCTGTTCCCTTCTATACCCTTTACCACGTATCTATCTGTACAAAGTGGATAGTCAGATTGAAATCATGTGTAGTCATTCTGCTGATTGGCTAGCATAGCAATGGATATTCTTGCTATTGAGGGCGTGCAGCGTAGGTTTACGAGGTTAATTCCCAGAATGGCGGGACTGTCATATGTTGAAAGACTGGAGCGACTAGGCTTGTATACACTGGAATTTAGAAGGATGAGAGGGGATCTTATTGAAACGTATAAGATTATTAAGGGGTTGGACACGTTAGAGGCAGGAAACATGTTCCCAATGTTGGGGGAGTCCAGAACCAGGGGCCACAGTTTAAGAATAATGGGTAGGCCATTTTGAACGGAGATGAGGAAAAACATTTTCAGTCGGAGAGTTGTGAATCTGTGGAATTCTCTGCCTCAGAAGGCAGTGGAGGCCAATTCTCTGAATGCATTCAAGAGAGAGCTAGATAGAGCTCTTAAGGATAGCGGAGTCAGGGGGTATGGGGAGAAGGCAGGAACGGGGTACTGATTGAGAATGATCAGCCATGATCACATTGAATGGTGGTGCTGGCTCGAAGGGCCGAATGGCCTCCTCCTGCACCTATTGTCTATTGTCTATTGTCAAACAACAAAATCTTTTCACTGTATGTGACAATAAACTAATCTGAACTAAACTAAGCCCTGAGAACTGAATAATACAAGACCTGAATATGAGAAGATGTTTCCAGTAGTGGGAGAGTCTCGGACCAGAGGGCACAGCCTCAGTATAAAAGGACGTGCCTTTAGAATGGAGATGAGGAGGAATTTCTTTAGCCAAAATGGTGTTGAGAGAAAAAACGATTTAGCCATGATTGAATGGCAGAGCAGGCTGGATGGGCAGAATGGCCTAATTCTATTCCTATAAACATGAAAAATAAACATGGAAAAATCTATTATTTCAGGCTTTCTAAGGAAATAGGGGAAGTTTAAAAGCATCTTAGCAAGTTAGGAAAGACACAGTGCTGGAGTAACTCAGCGGGTCAGGCAGCATCTCTGGAGAACATGGATAGGTGACGTTTCACAGAGTGCTGGAGTAACTCAGCGGGTCGGGCAGCATCTCTGGAGAACATGGATAGGTGACGTTTCGGGACGGGACCCTTCCCAAAGCAGATCAGCCATGATTAAATGGCGGGGCAGGCACGATGGGCTGAATGACCTCATTCTTATGGTGCAATTGTTGCTACTCAATCATCAATACATTTTTGGATGAAGTTGGTGGCCAATGCATACTTCACTCAATTCCCACACGAAAACCCATTGTAAGTACATTGTCCTGCCCATTACAACAGCGGCCAATTAACCTACAAACCTGCACGTCTTTCTTTTATTATTATAAATCAAAAATATTTATTCAAATATTAAAATAATATATACAATACAATAAAACCAAAGCAGAGCCCACTACCATTATACAAGACAAACAATAAACTTATTTACATCGGCGAAACCAAACGCAGGCTCGGCGATCGCTTCGCTCAACACCTGCGCTCGGTCCGCGTTAATCAATCTGATCTCCCGGTGGCTGAGCACTTCAACTCCTCCTCCCACTCCCAGTCTGACCTCTCTGTCATGGGCCTCCTCCAGTGCCATAGTGAGGCCCACCGGAAATTGGAGGAACAGCACCTCATATTTCGCTTGGGCAGCTTGCAGCCCAGTGATATGAACATTGACTTCTCCAACTTTAGATAGTTCCTCTGTCCCTCCCTTCCCCTCCCCTTCCCAGTTCTCCCTCTATCTTCCTGTCTCCACCTATATCCTTCCTTTGTCCCACCCCCCTGACATCAGTCTGAAGAAGGGTCTCAACCCGAAACGTCGCCCATTCCTTCTCTCCTGAGATGCTGCCTGACCTGCTGAGTTACTCCAGCATTTTGTGAATAAATACCTTCGATTTGTACCAGCATCTGCAGTTATTGTCTTACACAACTATGTTACACTCCTTGTCCAGGATGCATCCTCTCCCCCCTCTCCCCCCTCTCCCCCCTCTCCCCCCGCGGTGCCCAGCGGTCCCGGACATCCCCCCGGGCGCCCGTGGACAGCGCGTGGTCTCTCTCTAACCCCACCCGGGCGCGGACATAACCCCCGGAGAAGGGGCACGTCTTTGGAAGGTGGGAGCAAACCGGAGAACCCGGAGAAAACCCAGGCAGTCACAGGGAAGAACATGCAAACTCCACACGGTCAGCGCCCGTCGTCAGGAACGGACCCGGGTCCCTGGCGCTGTGGGGCCGCAGCCCCACCACTGTACCGTGATTGATTGTACCTAGGGCTGACTAGTGCAGCTCTCTCAGTCGATGCCCCGCGTTTACATTGCTACAGGTTGTGCCTGGAACTGACAGGAGATTGATAAAACCATTTGACCCTTGGTGACATGATTTCAATCGCAGATATGTGGAGGCTTGGGAACAACATCCATTAGTGTCAAATTAAAGGTCAGGCTGCAATATCCGGCCATCCTCCTGTGACCGTGACTGATTGTGGTCAAATTTATTTCACTTGAGACTGCTAACAACTATTACCCAGAGGATGCGTTCTATTCAACCAGTTGGCAGGAATTCATAGCCATTGGCCAGAGGTGAAAGGGTTAGTGAACAATCAAACCCAGTAATTGATGATTAGTTACACGCTCTACGGAGAACAGTAGCCTGGTGATGATTAAAACTAAAGGAGAGAGTGGGGAAACGGAGAACCAGAGGAACATAGGTGGTGCAGCGGGTAGAGCTGCTGCCTCACAGCGCCAGAGACCCGGGTTCCATCCCGACTACGGGCGCTGTCTGTACGGAGTTTGTACGTTCTCCCCGTGACCTGCGTGGGTTTTGTCCGAGATCGTCAGTTTCCTCCCACACTCCAAAGACGTACAGGTTTGTAGGTTCATTGGCTTGGTATAAGTGTAAATTGTCCCTAGTGTGCGTAGGATAGTGTTAGTGTGCAGGGATCGCGGGTCAGTGCGGACTCGGTGGGCCGAAGGGCCTGTTTCCGTGTTGTACCTCTAAACTGAACTAAAATAAACTGAAAAAAAGTAAGGGGGAGAAAGATTTAATAGGAACCTAAGGGGTAACTTTTATACACAAAGGGTGGTGGGTGTATGGAACGAGCTGCCAGAGGAGGTAGTTGAGGCTGGGTCTATCCCAACGTTTAAGAAACAGTTAGACAGGTACATGGATAGGACAGGTTTGGAGGGATATGGGCCAAACGCAGGCAGGTGGGACTAGTGTAGATGGGACATGTTGGTCGGCGTGGGCAAGTTGGGCCGAATGGCCTGTTTCTGCACTTTATGTCGCCATGAATCTATGATGCCTATAGATGAGGCAGTTCCAATGATAGAGGCCTCAGCATCCAGGTCATGCAAGAATGAATAACATCTGACCTTTTACTCTTCATCAATGCATTCTTTCATTACAATCTTCATTGCATGTTGAGAATATTTCATTGGCCACTAAATGCTTCTACTCAAATCAAACTTGAGTTTATAAAAAACAATATTTAAATCCAAAGAACTCAAGGTGCTGGAGTAACTCAGCGGGTCAGGCAGCATCTGTGGAGAACATGGACAGGTGACGTTTGACAGAGTGCTGGAGTAACTCAGCAGGTCAGGCAGCATCTGTGGAGAACATGGATAGGTGACGTTTCACAGAGTGCTGGAGTAACTCAGCGGATCAGGCAGCATCTCTGGAGAACATGGACAGGTGACGTTTCACAGAGTGCTGGAGTAACTCATCGGGTCAGGCAGCGTCTCTGGAGATAGACACAAGATGCCGGAGTAACTCAGCAGGTCAGGCAGCCTCTCTGGAGTAAAGGAGTAGGTGACGTTTCAGGTCGGGACCTTCTTCAGACTGAGAGTAGAGGGGAGGGAACTGGATGGGGGAAAAGGCCAGAACAAATCAGGGCCGGCAACAGGTGACCAAGGATAGGTGGAGCCCACAATGGTTCATTGTGTGCTGCGTGAAGAGGTGACAACGAAGGCGTACAAGGATGCGAACAGTGGATGGCCGGGGTGGGGGAGGGGGGAGAGAGGGAATGCTGGGGTTACCTGAGGGGAGGGTGGTTTCGATTGGCAGGTTGGTGGACAAAGGGTAGAGATGAAAAGGAACCAAGGAGACAAAGGGTGAAAGACGGGCAGATGGATCAGCAGGTGGGATGGAGCGATGTGGGTTAGGTGCAGGTGGATAGATGATGTGTATCAGGTTTGGCACAGGCATTGTGGGCCGAAGGGCAGCTTATTCCAGGTAGGGACTACCCCGTGAGTGAACAAGATACCCCTGACGTTGTGTGCATGCAGAGCGGGACTGTCATATGTTGAAAGACTGGAGCGACTAGGCTTGTATACACTGGAATTTAGAAGGATGAGAAGGGATCTTATCGAAACGTATAAGATTATTAAGGGGTTGGACACGTTAGAGGCAGGAAACATGTTCCCAATGTTGGGGGAGTCCAGAACAAGGGGCCACCACAGTTTAAGAATAAGGGGTAGGCCATTTAGAACTGAGATGAGGAAAAACCTTTTCAGTCAGAGAGTTGTGAATCTGTGGAATTCTCTGCCTCAGAAGGCAGTGGAGGCCAATTCTCTGAATGCATTCAAGAGAGAGCTGGATAGAGCTCTTAAGGATAGCGGAGTCAGGGGGTACGGGGAGAAGGCAGGAAAGGGGTACTGATTGAGAATGATCAGCCATGATCACATTGAATGGCGGTGCTGGCTCGAAAGGCTGAATGGCCTCCTCCTGCACCTATTGTCCATTGTCTATTGTCTATTGGAACAGAGCAGGCTGAGTCTCCTCAGAGTCTATGAACGGATTCAAAGCTGACAGCAACATAATGGATCATATGAATATTGACTTCTCCCACTTCAGGTAGCCCGGGCATTCCCTCTCCTCTCTGTTCCTCCCCAACCCAACCCAAGTCACACCAGCTTCTCGTTTTCACCCAACAAACATCTAACAACGACCTGCATATCTTTCATTCGTGGTTCTTTATCTCTCCACATCACTGTCTATATCTCTCGTTTCCCCTTTATCCCTAACCAGTCTAAAGAAGGGTCTCGACCCGAAACATCGCCCATTTCCTTCTCTCCAGAGATGCTGCCTGTCCCGCTGAGTTACTCCAGCTTATTTTGTGTCTATCTTTGGTTTCTTGTGCCTACCAGAATCTGCAGTTCCTCCCTGCCCAGCTAGATAATGGAATGCAGAAAGGAACTTGTTGCAAAAACAAAGATGAATAAACCCACACGCCTGTTGGCCTCTCTCATCAGCCTGACTCCTGAGGATAGTCCGCCAATCAATTGTTACGTGTGGGAGGGACACATCTGGTAACACGCCAGAGAGGAAATCAATTCAAAAAAAAAAAGTATTATTATTGAAGTTTCTGCACAGATAAATGACTCACAAATTCTGAGAATCTTTTTTTGTGATCCTGACCTCCCCCTAACATTGTCCTAACATCTGTCCAAAGTAATTGCCATGTAATTCATTCTGTCTGAAGAAGGGTCTCGACCCAAAGCATCACCCATTCCTTCTCTCCCGAGATGCTGCCTGACCCGCTGAGTTACTCCAGCACTACTGTGTCATTTACTGTAAACCAGCTTCTGTAGTTCCTTGTAGCTCTAGTTTAGTTTAGTGTAGTGTAGTGTAGTGTAGTGTAGTGTAGTGTAGTGTAGTGTAGTGTAGTGTAGTGTAGTGTGGTGTAGTGTAGTAGAGTGTAGTGTAGTGTAGTGTAGTGTAGTGTAGTGTAGTGTAGTGTGGTGTAGTGTAGTGTAGTGTAGTGTAGTGTAGTAGAGTGTAGTGTAGTGTAGTGTAGTGTAGTGTAGTGTAGTGTAGTGTAGTGTAGTGTAGTGTAGTGGAGTGGAGTGTAGTGTAGTGTAGTGTAGTGTAGTGTAGTGTAGTGTAGTGTAGTGTAGTAGAGTGTAGTGTAGTGTAGTGTAGTGTAGTGTAGTGTAGTGTAGTGTAGTAGAGTGTAGTGTAGTGTAGTGTAGTGTAGTGTAGTAGAGTGTAGTGTAGTGTAGTGTAGTGTAGTGTAGTGTAGTGTAGTGTAGTGTAGTGTAGTTTAGTTCGGTTTGGTTAGAGGTACAGCATAAGCCTGCATACAAAAGGCTCCATGATTTTGAACCATTTTCAAAGTTCAGGTGATGTTTTGGGTCGGGACCCTTCTACAGACTGATTGTGGTGGTGGGGGGGATGGGAGGGGGGAGACAGGAAAGGCATGACAAAGCCTGGAGAGTGATAGGTGGATACAGGCGAGTGGCTTAGTTTGGATAGGCAGATGGTTGGACAAAAGCCAGAGAGGAAAAGACTACAGGTGAGAGACAGGGATCGAAGAAGTGTGAATTGTGAAGCTAGAGGAAGGAATAAAGGTGGAAGGGGGGGGAATGGTGCGAGTCCGGGTGGGGCACAGGGGAGAAGATGGGGGTAGTGGGGACGTGGGGGTGGGGGGGGGGGGGGGGTTTAATGCCTTCTGCTTCAGAGAAAGTGTTGGAGAAACTCAGTGGATTCAGTTTTTTTTTAATTTACTGTAGTTTAGAGATACAACGCAAAAACAGGCCCTTTCGGCCCACCGGGTCCACGCCGACCAGCGATCCCCGCACACCCACGCTATCCTACACACACTAGAGACAATTTACAATTTTACCAAAGCCAATTAGTTTACAAACCTGCACTTCTTAGGAGTGCGTGAGGAAACCGAAGATCTCGGAGACAAAACCCAGGCAGGTCACGGGGAGAACGTGCAAACTCTGTACAGACGGCACCCGTGGTCAGGATGGAACCCGGGTCTCCAGCGCTGCGAGGCAGCAACTCTACCGCTGCGTCACCGCGCCGCCCACGGGCAACGTCTCTGGAGAACAAGGATGGAAAAGGGGTCTGCAGTCTGAAGAAGGGTCTCGACCCGAAACGTCGCCCATTCCTTCTCTCCTGAGATGCTGCATGACCCGCTGAGTTACTCCAGCATTTTGTGAATAAATACCTATGGAAAAGGGGTGATCTGTTTGTGCTTTATTCACAGCGTTTGAGACGGATTTGATGTGTTACACGTGTCGGTCCCTGTCACGGCGGGCGCCAAGCCAGTTGGGGTGGGTGGTGGAGTTGTTATACTTTGAAAAGGGTGGCGTTCAGCGAGGCACGAGATTAATAAAGACCGAGTGCTGCGATATGATCTCAGCGTCAGTCTGCTGCATGACATTGTGTGGGCTGGCAGTGTGTGATCACAGCATGTGTGGGCTTCCAATCAAAGTCAGAGCTGCTGGGCTGGAGTGCCACGTACATTGTACAGGCCAGCTTGATTCATAATTACACGCGTTCTCATGCGGGAACTGAGGGGAGGTGTGAATAAAAGAAACAGGACTCTCTTTGATCGGAATTCACTGGCTTTACCTTGCACTGAACGTTATTCCCTTTATCATGTATGTGTACACTGTGGACGGCTCGATTGTAAACATGTATTGTCTTTCCGCTGACTGGTTAGCGCGCGACACAAGCTTTTCACTGTACCTCGGTACACGAGACAATAAACTAAACTCAACCCCAACCTTGTTCCCTGACTAGCTTCACTGGCCTCCTGATTAAATATTACAGATTGCGTACCTCGTTGTCAGCTTGCCCTCAGCTAACGATGTACCGTTCTACATTTCCTCGATAATCGTCCTCTTTGATCTGTGTTTTCACACCTTATCATAGAAACGTACAAACATAGAAAATAGGTGCAGGAGGAGGCCATTCGGCCCTTCGAGCCAGCATTGCCCTTCATTGTGATCATGGCTGATCGTCCACAATCAGTACCCCGTTCCTGCCTTCTCCCCGTACCCCTTGATTCCGTTAGTGACCTTTCGGGCCGAGACCCTTCTTCAGAGTGAGTTAGGGGAAAGAGATATCAATGATGATGTGGATAGATATAGAACAAATGAATGGAAGATGTGCTGAAAAGTAACAATAATAAAGGAAACAGGCCATTGTTAGCTCGTCCCGAGCTCAGTCTAAAGAAGGGTCTCGACCCAAAACGTCACCTATTCCTTTTCTCCAGAGATGCTGCCTGACCCGTTGAGTTACTCCAGCATTTTGTGCCTGTCTTCAGTTTAAACCAGCATCTGCAGTTCCTGCCTACACACTGACTCATGGCTTTGAGAGTCTTCAAACTCAAAGTCCACTTTCCAAACAAATTCAAAGTCCACTTCAAACCACAATTGGCGATTATGTTTAATACCCCAGTGGGTAACGACAGTGTTAAAAGTCAAAGCGGACAGGAAATAAATGAACAAAAGAGAAGTCTTGTAGAACGGAAGGGCAAGGAATTAAGAGTGCTTGCAATGTGTTTAGCTGTAATTGGTGCGATTGTAAAATGTTTAACCTGTTGTAGAGGACAATAGACAATAGACAATAGACAATAGGTCCTTCGAGCCAGCACCACCTTTCAATGTGATCATGGCTGATCATTCTCAATCAGTACCCCGTTCCTGCCTTCTCCCCATACCCCCTGACTCCGCTATCCTTAAGAGCTCTATCTAGCTCTCTCTTGAATGCATTCAGAGAATTGGCCTCCACTGCCTTCTGAGGATAAACGTTACATGGTATAAACTCCTCCTGACTGCAATTTTAATCCTGTGTTTAGTTTAGATTAGGGCGAAGGTAGACCCAAAATGCTGGAGTAACTCAGCAGGACAGGCAGCATCTCCGGAGAGAAGGAATGGGTGACGTTTCGGGTCGAGACCCTTCTTCAGGCTGATGTCAGGGTAGGGGGCGGGACAAAGATAGGATGTAGTCGGAAACAGGAAGACTAGTGGGAGAACTGGGAAGGGGAAGGGGATAGAGAGGGAAAGCAGGGACTATCTGAAGTTAGTCGGAGACAGGAAGACTGGTGGGAGAACTAGTTTAGTTTAGTTTAGTTTAGAAATAGAGTGCGGAAGCAGGCCCTTCGGCCCATCTACTCAGCACCAACCAGCGATCCCGGCACACTAACACTATCCTACACACACTAAGGACAATTTACACTTATACCAAGCTACTTAACCTACAAACCTGCACGTCTTTGGAGTGCGGGAGGAAACTGAAGATCTCGGAGAAAACACACGCGGTCACGGGGAGAACGTACAAACTCCGTACAGACAGCGCCCGTAGTCGGGATTGAACCCGGGTCTCCGGCGCTGTGAGCGCTGCAAGGCAGCAACTCTACCGCTGCGCCACTGTGCCGCCAGCCGTGCTGTTCGTGTTTATCAGAAAGATCCAGATACGTCTTTGAGTGGAAAGGGCAGTGGACTGGCATTTCCCTGGAGCTGGAAGCTTCCAAACGACAACCATAATAGAAGCACATAGATTGTAAAAATTCACAGTCAATCTTTATTAGAAAATATAACATGAGTATAAAAGTGTAAATGTGCTTCAGAAGAGATAATGAGAACAGAGTGATCTTTAATTGTAATAAACAGCCACATACTGTAAGTGCATAATTCTCCAAGTGTATTAAACAGTTCCGTGACAATGCCACTAAATGATGGAGTTATTGGCCCCAGTGTGAGCTTCAGTGTTGCTTGTATCTACTCACACTCCAGTCCCCTTTCATTCATCACACTAACGCGCGTTTAGTGTAGTTTAGTTTACCTTAGGATACAGCATGGAAACATAGAAACATAGAAAATAGGTGCAGGAGTAGGCCATTCGGCCCTTCGAGCCTGCACCGCCATTCAATATGATCATGGCGGATCATCCAACTCAGTATCCCGTACCTGCCTTCTCTCCATACCCCCTGATCCCTTTAGCCACAAGTGCCACATCTAACTCCCTCTTAAATATAGCCAATGCACTGGCCTCAACTACTTTCTGTGGCAGAGAATTCCACAGATTCACCACTCTCTGTGTGGAAAAAAAACGTTCTCATCTCGGCCATAAAAGACTTCCCCCTTATCCTTAAACTGTGACCCCTTGTTCTGGACTTCCCCAACATCGGGAACAATCTTCCTGCATCTAGCCTGTCCAACCCCAGGCCCCTCAGCCCACCTGCTGTTCAGGCCAACCAGCGATCCCTCTACGCTCGTTCAATCTAGCGACGATTGACAGAAGCCAAGTAACCTACTAACCTGCGTGTCTTTGGAATGTGGGAAGAAACCGGAGCACCCGGAGAAAACCCACGCAGGTCACGGGGAGAATAAACAAACTCCGTACAGGCAGCACCCGTAGACAGGATGGAACCCGGGTCTCCGGCGCTGTGAGGCAGCGACTCTACCGCCGCGCCGCCATTGTTGACCTTTATTTCCAGGAAAGAACTGCAGGTGTTGGTTGAAATCGAAGGTAGACACAAAATACAGGAGTAACTCAGCGGGTCAGGCAGCATCTCTGGAGAGAAGGAACGAAGGATGTTTCGGGAGATGCTGCCTGACCCGCTGAGTTACTCCAGCATTTTGTGTCTATCCTTTGTTTCTAAATCTGTTGATTCAATTTCTCCAATTTTAGTTAAACCTCTCACTAGTGTGAGTCATAGAAACTTAGGCTTGTATACACTGGAATTCAGAAGGATGAGAGGAGATCTTATCGAAACGTATAAGATTATTAAGGGGTTGGACACGTTAGAGGCAGGAAACATGTTCCCAATGTTGGGGGAGTCCAGAACCAGGGGTCACAGTTTAAGAATAATGGGTAGGCCATTTTGAACGGAGATGAGGAAAAACATTTTCAGTCAGAGAGTTGTGAATCTGTGGAATTCTCTGCCTCAGAAGGCAGTGGAGGCCAATTCTCTCAATGCATTCAAGAGCGAGCTGGATAGAGCTCTTAAGGATAGCGGAGTCAGGGGGTATGGGGAGAAGGCAGGAACGGGGTACTGATTGAGAATGATCAGCCGTGATCACATTGAATGGCGGTGCCGGCCGCCATTGGTGGAGCAGGAGCACGTGGCCCCTGGCTGGGTGAGGTCACGCGGGGCGCGGGGCGGTGACGTTACCTTTTGCCCCTTCTTTGGGAGTGAGGAAGTTGGCAACCATGCTGGCAGGGCAAGCAAAGGCAGTAGCTATTCCTATCCCCAGCCACATGCCGAATTAACCAGCTCAATAATCTGCCCTCAATTTCATTTTCAGCTAATGGCGTCTTTTGAAGAATTTGATCAAATGCCTTCTGGAAGCCTATAAAAATAATATCCATGCATATACCCCCGAGCTCTACTTTAATCAACTTTCCCTATAAAAAAAAACAATCATGTTCTTCACTCATGCCTTGTTCTTTGCTCCACATGCGGTCTCTCTCTCTCTCTCTCTCTCTCTCTCTCTCTCTCTCTCTCTCTCTCTCTCTCTCTCATCGGCTCTAATCAATCCGGGCTTCACTCTCCTTAATTATGACATAGTTATGTCCCAGAAGTTGATGTGAGGCTAATTGTTCTGTAATTCACTGATTTTCTTTCTCCCAACTTTTTTAAATAGCAGAGCGACGTGCAAGATTAGTCATAAAAAAAATATTTTTTTCCACCTGTGATAGTTCTACTCAATAACCCAACTTTAGATAGTTCCTCTGTCCCTCTCTTCCCCTCCTCCTTCCCAGATCTCCCTCTATCTTCCTGTCTCCTCCTATATCCTTCCTTTGTCCTGCCCCCCTGACATCAGTCTGAAGAAGGGTCTCGACCCGAAACGTCACCCATTCCTTCTCTCCTGAGATGCTGCCTGACCCGCTGAGTTACTCCAGCATTTTGTGAATAAATACCTTCAATTTGTACCAGCATCTGCAGTTATTTTCTTATACTCAATAACCAAAGTCTGTAGTTTATTTTTTGCTCTGGTTTATTTTCACCCACATGTTTAGACCGGGCGGCACGGTGGCGCAGCGCCGGAGACTCAGGTTCGATCCTGACTACGGGCGCCGTCTGTACGGAGTTTGTACGTTCTCCACGTGACCTGCGTGGGTTTTCTCCGAGATCTTCGGTTTCCTCCCATACTCCAAAGACGTGCAGGTTTGTAGGTTAATTGGCTGGGCAAATGTTTTTTTTAAAATTATCCCTAGTGGGTGTAGGATAGTGTTAATGTGCGGGGATCGCTGGGCGGCGCGGACCCGGTGGGCCCGAATGGCCTGTTTCTGCGCTGTATCTCTAAATCTAAAGTAATGTTGTATCCTTATTGTTTTGATGTGGTTATGCTTTATTCTTAATTGTTAACTGTGTGTTTGTGTTGTCATTTGTGAGCGGAGCACCAAGGCACATTCCTTGTATGTGCACATACTTGGCCAATAGACTTATTCATTCATTCATTCATTCATTCATTCAACCCCCCCCCCCCCACCTCATTTCCCATCAAATATTTTAAGATCCCGAGGAAGATGTCATAGTCATAGAGTGATACAGCGTGGAAACTGCCCACACCCCACACCCCCCACCCCCCACCCGCGTAGCAACCCGCCTCCCAGCCCGGGCGGCCGCCATTGGTGGAGCGGGAGCACGTGGCCGCTGGCTGGGTGAGGTCACGTGGGGCGCGGGGCGGTGACGTCACCTTGTCCCTTATTTGGGAGTGAGGTAGTTGGCACCCTTAGGTACTTTGTGACTTTGTCAGCGCCCTTTACGTGGTGAATATTTGCATACCATGTGTGTCCAAGCAGTTTCACTGTGACGTCACAGAAAGTATTCAATTCAATTCAATACCTGTCTAAATGTTTCCTAAATGTTCCAACAGTACCTGACTAAAGTACCTCGTTCCATACACCCACCACCCTCTGTGTGAAAATGTTACCCCTCAGGTTCCTATTAAATCTTTGACCCCCCCACCTTAAACCTTTGTCCTCTGGTCCTCGATTCCCCTACTCAGGGCAAGAGACTCTGCGCATCTACACGATCTATTCCTAAGGAGGACCTGGTGTGAGGGGAGGGGAAAACATTCCTCTCATGATCTGGTACACCTCTATAAGATCACCCCTCATCACGGGCGGCACGGTGGCGCAGCGGTAGAGTTGCTGCCTTACAGCGAATGCAGCGCCGGAGACTCAGGTTCGATCCCGACTACGGGCGCCGTCTGTATGGAGTTTGCACGTTCTCCCCATGACCTGCGTGGGTTTTCTCCGAGATCTTCGGTTTCCTCCCACACTCCAAAGACGTACAGGTATGTAGGTTAATTGACTGGGTAAATGTAAAAATTGTCCCTAGTGTGTGTAGGATAGTGTTAGTGTGCGGGGATCGCTGGGCGGCACGGGCTCGGTGGGCCGAAGGGCCTGTTTCCGCGCTGTATCTCTAAATCTAAATCCTCCTGTGCGCCAAGCAAAAGATGTAGGCATGCTTGCTGGAGTTACAATCCTTGGGACAAAGGACTTGGCAGAGATACAAAACACAGGCTGATGAGATATCTGATCCTCAGAATCTCTGTCACACTAGCACGGTGGCGCAGCGGTAGAGTTGCTGCCTCACAGTCCCAGAGACACGGGTTCGATGCTGACAACGGGCGCTGTACGTGCTCCGTGTGAACGGGTGGGTTTTCCTTCAGGTTCTCTGGTTTCCTCCCACACTCCAAAGATGCACAGGTTTGTAGGTTAGTCAGCTTCTGTACAGTGTCCCTGGTGTGTAGAATGGAACTGGTGCACAGCTCAGCTTTGGTCTGCATGGACTCGGTGGGCCAAAGGGCCTCCACACTGTATCCCTGAACTGTGTCTATCTTTGGCTTAAACCAGCATCTGCAGTTCCTTCCCACACAGTAACATCATGGCTTGGTTGGGTGGTATCGAGGGTTTAGATGTGATGGAGAGCCATTTCAACATCTGTATTAAACTCTGGAGAAACAATGTTGTAAAATAGTAGACATAGAAAATAGGTGAAGGAGGAGGCCATTCGGCCCTTCGAGCCAGCACCGCCATTCAATATGATCATGGCTGATCATCCAAAATCAGTATCCCGTTCCTGCTTTCTCCCCATATCCCTTGATTCCGTTAGCCCTAAGAGCTAAATCTGCCTCTCTCTTGAAAACATCCAGTGAATTGGCCTCCACTGCCTTCTGAGGCAGAGAATCCCACAGATTCACAACTCTCTGACTGAAATTTTTTTCCTCATCTCAGTTCTAAATTACCTACCCCTTATTCTTAAACTGTGGCCCCTTGTTCTGGACTCCCCCAACATCGGGAACATGTTTCCTGCCTCTAACGTGTCCAACCCCTTAATAATCTTATACGTTTCGATAAGATCTTGAAAACATCCAGTGAATTGGCCTCCACTGCCTTCTGTCTGAAGTGAAGCAGCTTGAACGATGTTGAGAGTACAGCTATGAGTTACTGCGATGAGGGTGGATTATTGCATGCACTAAACAGCTCGGTGAAAATGACCCCTTTTACAATTCACTGAGAGAACTGATTCTGGGCTCGGCTCACAAAGCCACTAGATTGACCCTCCTGCCCCATGAGGGCAAGAGCTCTCTGCAGCTCCTGCCATTTACGAGCAAGGAGATTTACGGATATCTGCCGAGAGGTAAGTGTCCATTTGAAAGATTACAAAGTGATACCAGGAGGATACCTGATGCCACTTTATTTGGCAATAAGACAGGGGTGGCATGTGTTGATTCCAGGTGGTGGGAAACATAATCATAAAACATAACCCACCATCTAACGACTCCTCTGCAATCTTTGCCATTCCGGCACCTCGTATAGTTAATGGCGCCGTCAGCCATGTCAGTGAAATGCACTTTGTCACGTTATTAACATTACGGCCTTAAAACAAAGCACATTGATGGTGCAGTACTCCAAAGAGTTTCTATCGTGGATAGACACAAAGTGCCGCAGTGACTCAGTGGGTCGGGCAGCATCTTTTAGTTTAGTTTAGTTTAGTTTAGTTTAGTTTAGAGATAAGCTAAACTAAACTAAACATTATTCCCCAATCATGTATCTGTACACAGTGGACGGCTCGATTGTAATCATGTATTGTCTTTCCACAGACTGGTTAGCACGCAACTAAAGCTTTTCACAGTTCAGTTCAGTTCAGTTCAGTCTAGTTTATTGCTGAGGTACAGTGAAAATATTTTGCTGCTTGCAATCCAAGTCAGCGGAAAGATAATGCCCGATTACAATCGAGCCGTTTACAGCGTACAGGACACACGATGAGGGAATAACGTTTGGTGCAAGGAAAAGCCAACAAAGTCCGCTGAGTTACCTCCAGCACTTTGCGTTTTAAACTGGCTTTAAGATTTCAGATTAGAAATTGCACAGCGGCTGTTGTGGGATTTGAACTCCCAGGTCTCTTAAGGACAGAGCTCTTAAGGATAGCGGAATCAGGGGGTATGGGGAGAAGGCAGGAACGGGGTACTGATTGAGAATGATCAGCCATGATCACATTGAATGGTGGTGCTGGCTCGAAGGGCCGAATGGCCGACTCCTGCACCTATTGCCTATTGTCTCTGGGTTGATAGTCCAAGGCTTGTGCTTCGACATTATAAGCCCCACCACAGGTTCTCTGAGGGATACGTTGCAGAAATAATCCTGTAGTAATCGCTGAGTTGGGATGTGAGGAGATGAATGTTCCGTTTTCTGAGTTTGTCTTGCTCTTTGATGAGAGAGAGTCTCCAGCGGTCAAGGAAAGGTTTATATTAAGGAAAGGTGAACAACAAACCATGGCCGCAATAGAACACTCCGCTCGAGACTCTCTCTCATCAAAGAGCAAGACAAACTCAGAAAACGGAACATTGCAGAAAGTAAAAACAGAGTACAGAAACAAACCGCAGATGCTGGTTTATACCAAGGAGAGACGCTAAGTGCTGGAGTAAATCAGCAGGTCAGGCAGCAGCTATGGGGGCAATGGATAGGTGACGTGTCAGGTCAGGACCCTTCTTCAAGACTTCGTCCCAACACTAGTTTTAGAATCCTCTGTCCAGGGGATAAGCCTGTGTTCCTTTGTTTGTTCCTTTGTTTGTTTGTATGTTTGTATGTTTGTATGTTTGCATGTTTGTATGTTTGTTTGTTTGTATGTTTGTTTGTATGTTTGTATGTTTGTATGTTTGTATGTTTGTTTGTTTGTTTGTATGTTTGTATGTTTGTATGTTTGTTTGTTTGTTTGTATGTTTGTATGTTTGTATGTTTGTATGTTTGTATGTTTGTATGTTTGTATGTTTGTTTGTTTGTTTGTTTGTTTGTTTGTTTGTTTGTTTGTTTGTTTGTTTGTTTGTATGTTTGTTTGTATGTTTGTATGTTTGTTTGTTTGTTTGTATGTTTGTATGTTTGTATGTTTGTATGTTTGTATGTTTGTATGTTTGTATGTTTGTTTGTTTGTTTGTATGTTTGTATGTTTGTATGTTTGTTTGTTTGTTTGTATGTTTGTATGTTTGTATGTTTGTATGTTTGTTTGTTTGTTTGTTTGTTTGTTTGTTTGTTTGTTTGTATGTTTGTATGTTTGTTTGTTTGTTTGTATGTTTGTATGTTTGTATGTTTGTATGTTTGTATGTTTGTATGTTTGTTTGTTTGTTTGTTTGTTCGTTTGTTTGTTTGTTTGTTTGTTTGTTTGTTTGTATGTTTGTATGTATGTAACATATAACATATATAACATATAACAACTACAGCATGGAAACAGGCCTGTCCGGCCCTACCAGTCCACGCCGACCATTCTCCCTGACCTAGTCTCATCTACCTGCACTCAGACCATAACCCTCTAATCCCCTCCTATCCATATACCTATCCAATTTACTCTTAAATAATAAAATCGAGCCTGCCTCCACCACTTCCACCGGAAGCCCATTCCATACAGCCACAACCCTCTGAGTAAAGAAGTTCCCCCTCATGTTACCCCTAAACCTTTGTCCCTCAATTCTGAAGCTATGTCCCCTTGTTGGAATCTTCCCCACTCTCAAAGGGAAAAGCCTACCCACGTCAACTCTGTCCGTCCCTCTCAAAATTTAAAAACCTCTATCTGTTTGTATGTTTGTACGTTTGTTTGTTTGTTTGTTTGTTTGTTTGTTTGTTTGTATGTTTGTACGTTTGTATGTTTGTACGTTTGTATGTTTGTACGTTTGTATGTTTGTATGTTTGTATGTTTGTATGTTTGTATGTTTGTATGTTTGTATGTTTGTATGTTTGTATGTATGTATGTTTGTATGTTTGTATGTTTGTACGTTTGTTTGTTTGTTTGTTTGTATGTTTGTATGTTTGTATGTTTGTATGTATGTATGTTTGTATGTTTGTATGTTTGTTTGTTTGTTTGTTTGTTTGTTTGTTTGTTTGTTTGTTTGTTTGTTTGTCTGTTTGTATGTTCGTTCGTTCGTTTGTTCGTTCATTTGTCTGTTCGTTTGTTTGTTTGTTTGTATGTTTGTTCCTTCGTTTGTTTGTTTGTTTGTTTGTATGTTTGTATGTTTGTATGTTTGTATGTTTGTATGTTTGTATGTTTGTATGTTCCGGTGAAGGCGCTGTGCACATGGCAGCTAGCCAACAGTCGTTTGTCTTTTTTCTTTTTTTTAAATCTTTTAATTTAAATTTATATTTCTAGTTTTCGTGTGCACCTTGTCGCGTGTTGTGACTGACGGCTGGCAGACCAAGTGCCCTCCGGGGATGAACAAAGTTCTATCGTATCGTACCGTACCGTATCGTAACGCACACCGTCAAGGGGAGAGCGTGCAAACTCCACACACACAGACAGCGCCCGAGGTCAGGATGGAACCTGAGGCAGCGGCCCCACCCGCCGCGCCACCGTGCCGCCCCTTTCCACCGGTGAGCACTTGAAATAAGTTACACTTCATGAAATAGGATTAGTAAAGATTTGTTCAAACATTTAGTTGCTTAATGCAGATTAAATTTGACGTGCTGCACTAAATCTACGAAAGCAAAGCATTTCTTCTGCTGAATCTTACATGAAGTGCAGTGATTATGGTTGCTATTAAATAGAGTGTGTGGTGTAAGCTGGTATTAGTGCAAATGTGGGGCATTACAGTCTGTCTATACTTTCTACTGTTTTTATTATTTTAAGTACGTGTTAAAGTATGTTTTAGTGTTTCTTGGTTTGTTTTATGTGGGGGGTGAGGGGGGGGGAATTGGGGGAAACTTTTTCTCAATCTCTTACCCTGACGGTGATGCAACTTAGAACTTAGGAATTTAGAAGGATGAGAGGAGATCTTATCGAAACGTATAAGATTATTAAGGGGTTGGACACGTTAGAGGCAGGAAACATGTTCCCAATGTTGGGGGAGTCCAGAACCAAGGGCCACAGTTTAAGAATAAGGGGTCGGCCATTTAGAACGGAGATGAGGAAAAACTTTTTCAGTCAGAGAGTTGTGAATCTGTGGAATTCTCTGCCTTAGAAGGCAGTGGAGGCCAATTCTCTGAATGCATTCAAGAGAGAGCTAGATAGAGCTCTTAGGGATAGCGGAGTCAGGGGGTATAGGGAGAAGGCAGGAACGGGGTACTGATTGAGAATGATCAGCCATGATCACATTGAATGGCGGTGCTGGCTCGAAGGGCCGAATGGCCTCCTCCTGCGTCTATTGTCTATTGTCTATTTTCTCCGTGTCGTATCTCTGTTCACACTGCGGCCTCACATCGAGGAGTTGGCCGCCTTTCCTGAAGCGCTCCATGCCGCGGGCGCGACGTGGACTCCAACATCACGGAGCTGCGATCCTTTGCCGGGGATCGACTGCGGAGAGCTCCAACCGCGGGGCCTGCGGACTTTAACACCGTGAAGCCCGCGGTCCCTGGTGAGAAGAGGCCGATTCGGGAGCTCCGTGCCGCGGGAGAGAGTTTCAACCGTCCCGACGCGGGGAGTTTCGATCTCCCCGACGCGAGGGCCTCGGACAGTCGGCAGCGGCGACTGTGGACGGTTCAACAGCCCCGACCGCGGGTGAACAAAGAGGAAGACGATTGGACTTTATTACCTTCCATCACAGTGAGGAATGTGGAATCCGCTGTGGTGGATGTTTACGTTAAATTTTACTTTATGTGGCTGTGTGTCTTGTTGCTTTTCACTTAGTATGGCTGTGTGGTAACTCAAATTTCACTGTACCTTAATTGGTACACGTGACAATAAAATAATCTTGAGATCTTGAGATCTTGAAATCACGCTATTATGCCTTAGTGCACAGAGTGGTTCCAAATGCACATATCGTCACAGGTGGCATGGTTGAGTGGAGGCGTAGCAGGTGTGAGGGGTAGTCTTGGGTTGAAAGGTGACATAGATATGGTGGTGGAATTATGTGAGAGATGGCAGATGAGGTTTAGCTTGGGTAAGTGTGCGGTGAACTAAACGCAATGCGCTGGAGTAACGCAGCGGGTCAGGCAGCATCTGTGGAAGGAATGGATGGAAAAATCACATACTAGAGGGCACAGCTTTAAGATGAGGAGGATAACCTTTAAAGGAGATAGACACAAAAAGCTGGAGTCACTCAGCAGGACAGGCAGCATCTCAGAAGGGATGGGTGACGTTTCTTCAGACTGAAGAAGGGTCTCGACCCGAAATGTCACCCATTCCTTCTCTCCAGAGATGCTGCCTGACCCGCTGAGTTACTCCAGCATTTTGTGTCTATCTTCGGTTTAAACCGACATCTGCAGTTCTTCCTACACATTTAAAGGAGGGCGTATTTTCTATATTTGGTTGTGGAGGCAATACGATTGTCTCTTTTGGACGGGAAAATTGATCTGCAGGGAATGGAGGGGTATGGATGAAGAGATAAAGAGATAGAAACATAGAAACATAGAAAATAGGTGCAGGAGTAGGCCATTCGGCCCTTCGAGCCTGCACCGCCATTCAATATGATCATGGCTGATCATCCAGCTCAGTATCCCGTACCTGCCTTCTCTCTATACACCCTGATCCCTTTAGCCACAAGGGCCACATCTAACTCCCTCTTAAGTATAACCAATTAACTGGCCTCAACTACCTTCTGTGGCAGAGAATTCCACAGATTCACCACTCTCTGTGTGAAAAAAAACTTTCTCATCTCGGTCCTGAAAGACTTCCCCCTTATTCTTAAGCTGTGACCCCCTTGTTCTGGACTTCCCCAACATCGGGAACAATCTTCCCACATCTAGCCTGTCCAACCCCTTAAGAATTTTGTAAGTTTCTATAAGATCCCCCCTCAGTCTTCTAAATTCCAGCGAGTACAAGCCCAGTCTATCCAGTCTTTCTTCATATGAAAGTCCTGCCATCCCAGGGATCAATCTGGTGATGAAGGGTCTGCACCTGAAACGTCACTTAGTCCTTTTCTCCAGAGATGCTGCCTGGCCCGCTGAGTTACTCCAGCACTTCTGTGTCTTTCTTCATTGTAAACCAGCATCTGCAGTTCCTTCCTACAGATGAGAGTTGGTTTAGTTTAGCTTAGTTTCGAGATACAGCGCGGAAACAGGCCCTTCGGCCCACCGGGTCCGCGCCGACCAGCGATCCCCGCACACTAACACTACCCTATACCCACTAGGGACAAAATTTTGCCATTAAGTCTTGCTCTTGTTTCCTTCCAGCCGCGACTTGGAGGACTTTGCTCGGACTGAGGAAGTTCACCCACCCTTGTGTCGACCTGTTACACTGCAGTTACTCAACCAGCGTTCCTCACTCCCAAATACGGGACAAGGTGACGTCACCGCCCCGCGCCCCACGTGACCTCACCCAGCCAGCAGCCGCCATTGGTGGAGCGGGAGCACGTGGCCGCTGGCTGGGTGAGGTCACGTGGGGCGCGGGGCGGCGACGTCACCCTTTGTCACTTATTTGGGAGTGAGGAAGTTGGCAACCCCTCCCCGTCATGGGCTGTGCAGGAACGGGGATTAATTGTGGTCAGGATGAGATTCGTATTTAAAGTTGCTCAGGTGTTGGTGTGGAACGTGACCTTCAAGAGAGGAGCAGGAGGAGGGAGAGAGGGAGGGAGAGAGGGAGGGAGAGAGGGAGAGAGGGAGGGAGAGAGGGAGGGAGAGAGGGAGGGAGAGAGGGAGAGAGGGAGGGAGAGAGGGAGGGAGAGAGGGAGGAAGAGGGAGAGAGGGAGGGAGAGGGAGAGAGAGAGGGAGAGGGAGGGAGGGAGGGAAGGAGGGAGGGAGGGAGGGAGGGAGGGAGGGAGGGAGGGAGGGAGGGAGGGAGGGAGGGAGGGAGGGAGGGAGGGAGGGAGGGAGGGAGGGAGGGAGGGAGGGAGGGAGGGAGGGAGGGAGGGAGGGAGGGAGGGAGGGAGGGAGGGAGGGAGGGAGGGAGGGAGGGAGGGAGGGAGGGAGGGAGGGGAGGGAGGGAGGGAGGGAGGGAGGAGGAGAGAGAGAGAGAGAGAGAGAGAGAGAGAGAGAGAGAGAGAGAGAGAGAGAGAGAGAGAGAGAGAGAGAGAGAGAGAGAGAGAGAGAGAGAGAGAGAGAGAGAGAGAGAGAGAGAAAACATCCTTCTGAATAATGGATTGTTACAGTTTGACCTTTTGTCGATTGAAGGCGATGATTTTAACATTCAACGCAGGTAACAAAGGGTGAGTAACAATCACATTGCATTATGGAAAAAGCAGGAGCATTTCTTCTCTATCTAGTTTGGTTTAGAGATACAGCGCGGTAACAGGCCCTTCGGCCCACCGAGTCCGCACCGACCAGCGATCTCCATTAACACTATCCCACACACACTAGGGGCAATTTACACTTAACACCAAGCCGATTAACCTACAAACCTGTAAGTCTTTGGAGTGTTGGAGGAAACCAAAGATCTCGGAGAAAACCCACGTAGGTCACGGGGAGAACGTACAAACTCCGTACAGACGGCGCCCGTAGTCAGGATGGAACCCGGGTCCCTGGATCTGTGAGGCAGCAACTCTATCGCTGCGCCACCGTGCCGCTTTGGAACTGCCGCACGGCACATTGTGGTTGGAACTATTACTGCGTTGGAACTATTACTGGGACCAGAGGTCACAGCCTCAGAATTAAAGGACGTTCCTTTAGGAGGGAGATGAGGAGGAATTTCTTTAGTCAAAGGGTGATGAATCTGTGGGATTCTGTGCCACACAGGGCTGTGGAGGCCAAGTCAGTGGATATTTTTACAGCAGAGATAGATAGATTCTTGATCAGTGCGGGTGTCAGAGGTTGTGGGGAGAAGGGAGGAGAGTGGGGTTAGGATGGAGAGATAGATCAGCCGTGATTGAATGGCAGAGTAGACCTGAAGGGTTGTTTGGCCTAATTCTGCTCCTATCACTTGCGAGCTTATGATTACTGCGTTGAAACTGCTGACGACGGCAAGTTAACTGAAGGTCTTTCCGCAAACGAGTGTATCCATGCCTGTGGAAACGTGGTAATGAAACAAACCCCTGATCCGAAAACTGGGACTAATTGGTACATTTTCCTCCAATTTTATGCAACGACTATGATTAATTACTTTGGAAATGTAGACTCTATTGGAAAGCAGCCAAATATTGCAATAGTTTCCCACACAGCAATTGGATCAGTTGTACTGAACTAAATTAACTGATATTCATTGGAGTATCTGTGATAAGTGGAGCAATCTTCATTTAATTTTGTGAGATATTCAAAGGTAGATAAAGCAGGGCGTTATTAGACTGCAATAGAATTGAATTAAAAGACACAGCACAGAAGCAGGCCCTTCGGCCCACTGAGTCCATGCCAGCCATTGATCACCTGTTTACATGGGTTACAGGTACGCAGGAGTTGCAGATGCCGGTTTAAACCGAAGGTAGACACAAAAAGCTGGAGTAACTCAGTGGGACAGGCAGCATCTCTGGAGAGAAGAAATGGGTGACGTTTCACAGAGTGCTGGAGTAACTCAGCGGGTCAGGCAGCATCTCTGGAGAGAAGGAATGGGTGACGTTTTGGGTCAAGAATCTTCTTCCGACGCTTCTGAGGAAATAGGGTTGATAATAACACCGATGGAAAATCCCATCCATGTTAATGCATTGTAAATGTTTCCCTTTTAAGACATGTTATGATTCTGCCCTTGAGTTGATAAGACGTTTTTCACCCAACTTGTTTTGGGGCCTGTATCTCAAGAGTCAAAATATGTTTCTCAGAATTACTAACAACGGCGGTTTTGTTGGTTTAGTTCAGTTTAGAGATACAGTGTGGAAACAGGCCCCAAAACAAGTTGGGTGAAAAACCCACGCAGGTCACGGGGAGAACGTACAAACTCCGTACAGACGGCGCCCGTAGTCAGAATCGAACCTGAGTCTCCGGCGCTGCATTCGCTGTAAGGCGGCAACTCTACCGCTGCGCCAACGTGCCACCGTGATCGATGGTCAGCATGGTCTCAGTGGGCCAAAAGGCCTGTTTCCATGCTGTATCTCTAATTTAAACTAAATTTAAGGTACTTATTCACAAGTTCTGCACAATAAAAAAGGAAAAGAAAGTTAGGACTAGTGCATGCTTTAATAATAAAGTTTCATAGTTATGTAATAACTTGGATAGGGTGGGTGTGGAGAGGATGTTTCCACCAGTGGGAGAGTCTAGGACCAGAGGGCACAGCTTCAGAATTAAAGGACGTTCCTTTAGGAAGGAGATGAGGAGGAATTTCTTTAGTCAGAGGGTGGTGAACCTGTGGAATTCATTGCCACAGAAGGCAGTGGAGGCCAAGTCAGTGGATATATTTAAGGCAGAGATTGATAGATGTTTGATTAGTGTGGGTGTCAGGGGTTATGGGGAGAAGGCAGGAGCATGGGGTTAGGAGGGAGAGATAGATCAGCCATGCTATACTTGATGGGCTGAATGGCCTAATTCTGCTCCTATCACTTATGACCTTCTGAATAACAGAGAATTACTCCTGAAATATTAAATCAATAAATGTGGAATCTCCTTCGTTTTGAAGAAAATTAATGTTGTATAACATACAAAATTGAAATTGTTTCTCTTTTAGATCACGTTTTCTCCTCTTTCGTCTCTGCTGCAGATGTGAATTCCCATTTGTATTTTGTTTGCTGGGCATTGATTTTAATGTAGATTTTATTTCTTTGTTTGGTGATTTACAGTCTGTGGTGTCTCGGGATATTTGGATCTGATTGATCAGGTGTTTATCTTTTGTCTCGGCTGCTCCCCACCTGCACAACGGCGGAGCCCCCAAAGAGAAGGCCACAGTGGATCAGATGCCAATTAGTGGCGATTCCTCCCGACAAGACTGTGAAGTTTCATCCAAACTGTACGTGACGTTCATGGTAAACACCGTCTGTCCACCCGCACGCCCGCACGCTCGTTCCACACAGGCAACAAATTCCACGCCATTACAATCGTGATTAAAAATCAGGAGGTGTATCAGTGGCTAGAGATTGTGAAACGCATGATAGAAATGCAGATTGCTTTCTCTCTATTGGTACGGGGGGAACTCTGAGCAGCACTAAAACTGTGAAAGATACAACATTAACACAAGAGCCCTAGTTTACTTTAGTTTAGTTTAGAGATACAGCGCGGAATCAGGCCCTTCGGCCCACCGAGTCCACACCGACCAGCAATCCCCACGCACTAACACTGCCCTACACACACGAGGGACGATGGTTACATCTATACCAAGTCGATTAACCTACAAACAACCGTGCTGTGGTGGTAAATTGAGCTGCTACGTGGCTATCTGTGTGTGCTTCCGACCATATGTATCCCACACACAGGGGCATCTACACATTTGCAGATTGGGTTGCCAACTTCCTCACTCCCAAATACGGGACAAGGTGACGTCACCGCCCCACGCCCCACGTGACCTCACCCAGCCAGCGGCCACGTGCTCCCGCTCCACCAATGGCTGCCGCCCAGGCCGGGAGGCCTGTTGCTACACAACCTCCGTTGTCTCCGGACCTACACTGTCCTGGACTACAGCGGCCACCGGGCTACAGTTTCCGGGCCTACAGTGTCCAGACCTACAGACAGTGTCCGGGCCTACAGTGTCCGGGCCTACACTGTCCGGGCCTACAGTGACCGGGCCTACAGTGTCCGGGCCTATAGTGTCCGGGCCTACAGTGTCCAGGCCTACAGTGTCCAGGCCTACACTGTCCAGGCCTACAGTGTCCGGGCCTACAGTGTCCGGGCCTATAGTGTCCGGGCCTATAGAGTCCAGGCCTACAGTGTCCGGGCCTAAACTGTCCTGGACTACAGCGGCCCCCGGGCTACAGTGTCCAGACCTACTGACACTGTCCGGGCCTACAGTGTCCAGGCCTACAGTGTCCGGGCCTACAGTGTCCGGGCCTACATTGTCCGGGCCTACAGTACCCGGGCCTACAGTGTGCGGGCCTACAGTGTCTGGGCCTACAGTGTCCGGGCCTACATTGTCCGGGCCTACATTGTCCGGGCCTACAGTGTCCGGGCCTACAGTGTCCGGGCCTACAGTGTCCGGGCCTACAGTGTCCGGGCCTACATTGTCCGGGCCTACATTGTCCGGGCCTACAGTGTCCGGGCCTACAGTGTCCGGGCCTACATTGTCCGGGCCTACAGTGTCCGGGCCTACAGTGTCCGGGCCTACAGTGTCCGGGCCTACAGTGTTCGGGCCTACAGTGTACGGGCCTACAGTGTCCGGGCCT
This sequence comes from Rhinoraja longicauda, assembly GCF_053455715.1. Lineage (NCBI taxonomy): Eukaryota > Metazoa > Chordata > Chondrichthyes > Rajiformes > Arhynchobatidae > Rhinoraja > Rhinoraja longicauda. Next base: position 2,944,228 of record NC_135973.1, read on the forward strand.
ACAGTATCCGGGCCTACATTGTCCGGGCCTACAGTGTCTGGGCCTACAGTGTCCGGGCCTACATTATCCGGGCCTACAGTGTCCGGGCCTACAGCGCCGTCTGGGCCTAATACGGGACAAGGGCGGTCCCGTACAGGACAAACCAATTTCACCCAAAATACGGGATGTCCCGGCTAATGCAGGACAGTTGGCAACCCTAGCCAGGTGGGACTAGTGTAAATGGGACATGTTGGTTGGCGTGGGCAAGTTGGGCCGAAGGGCCTGTTTCTAAGACAATCAGGGGATTGAGGGTGATGGGGATGCGGAGTAGTGGAGGAGTTGAGGCCTGAAGTAGACCAGCCATCATCATGTGGAATGGCAGGACTGGCTTGAAGGGCCGAATGGCCACATCTTCCTCTGCAGTTGCCTTGTGTTCTTCTCTTGTGCTCACTGACCTGTAACCTGCCTGTAAGCAATTTAACAAGGACCTGCCTTTAGGGTTCAGCACATGGTCCTTTCTGAAGAAGGGTCCCGACCCAAAACATCACCCATCCTATTCTCTCCACAGATGCTGCCTGACCCGCTGAGTTACTCCAGCACTATGTGAAACGTCACCTATCCATGTTCTCCACAGATGCTGCCTGACCCGTTGAGTTACTCCAGCACTCTGTGTCTATCTTTGGTATAAACCTGCATCTGTAGTTCCTTGTTTCTACTGCTACTATGGTCCCCCATGGTCCATGTCTTTGGCTGCACTAAGGAATTTGTTTTTTGCACTATTATTACACTTAGTTAATATTATACACACTAATATATTATATTATTATAATATAATATACTAAACTAAACTAAACTAAAAAGTTATTGATTTATATATGACAGTATTTGTATGTAATTGTGTTCGTGGGCCTATTCAGCTCCAGCAAATAAGAATATCGCTGTACCCTTGACAGTAAATGTCACAATTAAACGCTCTTGACTTGATGCGTGCCTCTTACAAACGTGCCCACGAGCAAAATATGCAACTCCCTTTCCTCTCATTTAACATGCTTTCTGAAGCATGAAATTATTTGTAAGCCAATCTTTCTATTGGCACAAAGCTCACACTGGATTAGAGATACAGTATTAGTTTAGTTTAGAGACACAGCGCGCGGAAACAGGCCCTTCGGCCCACCGAGACCGTGCCGTCCAGCGATCCCCGCACACTAACACTGCCCCACACACACACTAGGGACAATGTTTACATTTTTCCGAAGCCAATTAACCTACTGAAGATGGGTCTCGACCCGAAACGTCACCCATTCCTTCTCTCCTGAGATGCTGCCTGACCCGCTGAGTTACTCCAGCATTTTGTGTCTATCTTTGGTATAAACCAGCATCTGTAGTTCCTTGTTTATACTTCTACTATGGTTTCCCATGGTCCATGTCTTTGGCTGCACTAAGGAATTTGGTGCCTGACCCGCTGAGTTACTCCAGCGTTTTGTGATGCCTTCGATTTGTACCAGCATCTGCAGTTATTTTCCTATACAAACCTGTATGTCTCTGGGGTGTGAGAGGAAACCCGAAGATCTCGGGGAAAACACTCGCAGGTCACGGGGAGAACGTACGAACTCCACACAGACAGCACCCGTAGTCGGGATGGAACCCGGGTCTCCGGCGCTTCGAGGCAGCAACTCTACCGCTGCGCCACCGCGCGATAAATCAAAATAAAACTGCAAGTGCTAGAAATATGAAATCAAAACAGGAAATGCTAGAACTACCAATAGTTTGAGTTTGAATTTAGTTTATTGTCACGTACTAGGTTCAGTAAAAAGCCTTTGTTGTGTGCTCACCAGTCAGGGGAAAGACAATATATGATTACAATCGAGCCATTCACAGCCTACAGATACAGGATAAAGGGAATAATGTGAATAACGTTTAGTGCTAGATATATTCCCAGTAAAGTCCGATCAAAGATAGTCCGAGGGTCTCCAATGAGGTAGATAGTAGTTCAGCACTGCTCTCTGGTTGTGGTAGGATGGTTCAGTTGCCTGATAACAGCTGGGAACAAACTGTCCCTGAATCTGGAGGTGTGCGTTTTCACACTTCTGTACCTTTGGGAGAGTCTAAGACAAGAGGCCACAGCCTCAGAATAAAAGGAGGTACCTTTAGAAAGGAGATGAGGAAGAATCTCTATCGTCAGGGGGTGGTGAATCTGTGGAATTCATTGCTACAGAGGGCTGTGGAGGCCAAGTCACGGGATATTTTTAAGGCAGAGATTGATAGATTCTTGATTAGTGCAGGTGTCAGAGTGATGGGGAGAAGGCAGGAGAATGGGGTTAGGAGGGAGAGATAGACCAGCCATGATTGAATAGCGGAGCGGCCTTGTTGGGCCAAATTACCTAATTCTGCTCCTAGAACCTATGAACACGGTGGCGCAGCGGTAGAGTTGCCGCCTTACAGCGAATGCAGCGCCGGAGACCCGGGTTCCATCCCGACTACGGGCGCCGTCTGTACGGAGTTTGTACGTTCTCCCCCCGTGACCTGCGTGGATTTTCTCCGAGATCTTCGGTTTCCTCCCACACTCCAAAGACGTGCAGGTTTGTAGGTTAATTGGCTTGGTAAATGTAAAAATTGTCCCTAGTGGGTGTAGGATAAGTGTTAATGTGCGGGGATCGCTGGTCGGCGCGGACCCGGTGGGCCGAAGGGCCTGTTTCCGCGCTGTATCTCTAAACTAAACTAGGTATAAATCAGGTGGGTTTTGACTAACTTCAGCCACGCTGGGGTGAGCAGGACTCTTACATCACACCCACACTGACATATTGAACAGCAGAATATGTGACAAGGAATCAATAGCATCCCAAGCACAAATCAATCAATTCCAGGAGGGAAAGAGATACAAGCTCAATATAGATGATAGAGACTGCCAAATTAGACAATAGACAATAGACAATAAGTGCAGGAGGAGGCCATTCAGCCCTTCGAGCCAGCACCAACATTCAAAGTGATCATGGCTGATCATTGTCAATCAGTACCCCGTTCCTGCCTTCTCCCCATACCCCCTGACTCCGCTATCCTTAAGAGCTCTATCTAGCTCTCTCTTGAATGCATTCAGAGAATTGGCCTCCACTGCCTTCTGAGGCAGAGAATTCCACAGATTTACAACTCTGTGACTGAAAAAGTTTTTCCTCATCTCCGTTCTAAATGGCCTACCCCTTATTCTTAAACTGTGGCCCCTGGTTCTGGACTCCCCCAACATTGGGAACATGTTTCCTGCCTCTGACGTGTCCAACCCCTTAATAATCTTATATGTTTCGATAAGATCCCCTCTCATCCTTCTAAATTCCAGTGTATACAAGCCTAGTCGCTCCAGTCTTTCAACATATGACAGTCCCGCCAATCCGGGAATTAACCTAGTAAACCTACGTTGCACGCCCTCAATAACAAGAATATCCTTCCTCAAATTTGGAGACCAAAACTGCGCGCAGTACTCCAGGTGCGGTCTCACTAGGGCCCTGTACAACTGCACACAGTACTCCAGGTGCGGTCTCACTAGGGCCCTGTACAACTGCAAAATTAAAGGAGAACGCTCGATACATTATGTACTTCAATATAATCTAAACCAGTAATACAAGGAACATGAGTTACAATCAACAGGAATCTGGTAATTTTAATAATAAATCTCGATGTTAGCTTGTAGCAGTGGAAGATACATGAGCTAGTTTAGCTCTTTAAGGAGTGGTACTTGCAAGCAAGATGACGAGCCACAGATCTATACATGACCCATTGGGCCACAGCTAACCCCAGAGTATTCGTATGTACACACAAGGAGCTGCAGTTAGACACAGAATGCTGGAGTAACTCAGACGGGACAGGCAGCATCTCTGGAGAGAAGGAATGGGTGACGTTTCGGCTCGAGACCCTTGTTCAGACAAGAGTCTGGGGAAAGTGAAACGAGAGATACAGACGGTGATGGAGAGAGATATAGAGCAAAAGCAAAAAAGGAACAATGATAAAGGAAACAGGCCATTGTTAACTGTGGGCTAGGTGAAAACAAGTCACAGACAATGAGGCTGAACAAGACGACTTTGAGGCTGGTACGACTTGGGTGGGGGGGGGGGGGATGGAGAGAGGGGGGAGATGCAAAGGTTACGAAGATAGATGCTGGCTTACAAAAGAGGACACATAGTGCCGGGGTAGCCCAGCAGGTCAGGGAACATCTCTGGAGAAGATGGATAGGTGACGTTAAACCCCCTCCATCAGTACACACCTGCCCTGCCTAGCCCTGCCTCTCCTCTCTCCCAGCTTTGTCCCCCACCCCCCTTGCCACCACAATCAATCTGAAGAGAGGCTCCTGACCCAAAACATCACCCATCCATGTTCCAGAGAGATGCTGCCTGACTCGTAGAGTTACTCCAGCACTTTGTGCCTTTAGAGTCCAAAATAGCAGGTGTTCCGGCTGCACATTGCCCCACGTCGTCTGATTTGTCAACCCTCGCGTATCATGGCGGCACGGTGGCGCAGCGGTAGAGTTGCTGCCTCAGAGCGCCGGAGGCCCGTGTTCGATCCTGACTGCGGGTGCCGTCTGCACGCTCTCCCTGTGACCGCGTGGGTTTTCTCTGGGCCTCCCGGTTCTCCCCCCACATTCCAAAGACGTGCGGCTTCGCAGGTAAATTGCCCCAGGTGTGTGGGATGGAACTAGTGTACGGGCAATCGATGGTCGGCTTGGACTCGGTGGGCTCCAGGCCCTGTTTCCACGCTGCGTCTCCAAACTAAATAAATCCCTAATGACACCTGGAGCGTTCCTGACATTTACGAAGCCATAGGCTGGCAAATCTCCTCAGTAAAAAATGGACAACATTTCTTCTCGAAGCTCAATTCTCAATCTCAGTTAAGCGATGCTGAACCATCTGCTGCCTTATCTATCAGTGTCAGTGTCAGAATTTATCATTGCAGAGAAGGTCTAATACTGGTAATTAAACTGATATCATGCATAATTAACGGCCCGGTGCTTAATTGCACTAATGATTGTTTAATTTTTTTTTTTTAATCATTGTTTTCCCTTTAAGCAAGGCTGATTAAATTAACAAACGCCCTCAACTCTGGCAATCCCTGGAATAATAATGGCCAGATATTAATGATAATCAGAATGAATTCCAACATAATGGGACGTTTCATTGTTGTTCGGTGGCAGTGTTAACATTTCCATCCACAAACAGAATCCAGCTAATAAATAGCATTTATGTCTTTCATAAATTAAGCAGTGATATCATTAATTCTGAGGTTAACTTTGCTGTTTCTTCCACCAACAGGCCGAATAAACAGATGATATTGGTTTCAACGTGATTTGACCATTGTCTATATCTCCACGTTTAATTTCCTGTGTGTTTTATAGGAAGGGGTGAGAACACAGGTACTTAAAGGACCAACTATAAACTCATTCTCAAATCCCATAAAACGACACCGTTCGAAATCAATCAAGGGCGCATTGCAATAATTAATGTTCTGGTCAATCGATGGTGAAAACTGCAAATTAGCCCTTACAGATGCCGGTGAGTTCCTCTTCCTCACTGACTACACACACGATCGCCAGCGGAAACATCTTGAGAAGCACTCAACACCTAAATCCCACCCCTCAACTTGATAACTCAAACTAAACTACCCACCGACCTCAAGCAACCCTTGCATTCCTCCTCTCTCTCTCTCTCCGTCCCTCCCCCACCCTAGTTCTCCGACTAGTTTCACTGTCCTCCTGGTTAATTTGTGTACCTCGTTGTCACCTTCCCCTCAGCCATCGTCTGCTTTGATCTGTTATTTTCACACCTCACGCGCTCTTTGTACCCTTCCATGTCTCTAGTCTCCCACATCCCTGACTCTCAGTCAGAAGATGGGTCTCGACCCGAAACGTCACCCATTCCTTCAGTCCAGAGATGCTGCCTGGCCCTGCTGAGTAACTCCAACATTTTGTGTCTGTCTTCGGTGTAAACCAGCATCTGCAGTTCCTTCCTACACACCCACAATCATTGATCGCTCCCGAGGATGGTGGCAGAGGCAGATGTCCAATCATTTAAATGACGTTGGTTTGGCACTTGGATCTGCAGAGAGTGGGGAGATACGGATTAGGTGCAGGCATGTAGATTGGGTCTTGGTATCATTGTGGGCTGAAGGGCCTGTTCCTGTGCTGTACTGTTTATGTTCTATGTTCTATCCCTAACCGATAGAAACAAGGAACAGTGGATGATGGTTTACACAGAAAGATTCCCAAATCCATGCAAGCACTATCCATGTTCCCCACAGATGCTGCCTGACCTGCTGGGTTACTCCAGCACTCTGTGAAACGTCACCTATCCATGTTCCCCACAGATGCTGCCTGACCCGCTTGTATACACTGGAATTTAGAAGGATGAGAGGGGATCTTATCGAAACGTATAAGATTATTAAGGGGTTGGACACGTTAGAGGCAGGAAACATGTTCCCAATGTTGGGGGAGTCCAGAACAAGGGGCCACAGTTTAAGAATAAGGGGTAGGCCATTTAGAACTGAGATGAGGAAAAACTTTTTCAGTCAGAGAGTTGTGAATCTGTGGAATTCTCTGCCTCAGAAGGCAGTGGAGGCCAATTCTCTGAATGCATTCAAGAGAGAGCTAGATAGAGCTCTTAAGGATAGCGGAGTCAGGGGGTATGGGGAGAAGGCAGGAACGGGGTACTGATTGAGAATGATCAGCCATGATCACATTGAATGGCGGTGCTGGCTCGAAGGGCCGAATGGCCTCCTCCTGCACCTATTGTCTATTGTCTATTGAGTTACTCCAGCACTCTGTGAAACATTACCTATCCATGTTCTCCACAGATGCTGCCTGACCCGCTGGGTTGCTCCAGCACTGTGTGTGTTTTTTTCTATCCGTTTTTGACTAAGAGAAACTCATGATAATTGTAGTGTTTGGAGTGTCACCCCATTGCAGGAAGGATGTGCAGGGGAGGTTTAGCAGAATGCTGCCTAGATAAGGCTACCTGGAGAGGTTGGACACATCTGGATTGTTTTCTCTGGACCGCTGGTTGAGGACAGAACTGAACGAAGTGTGTGAAATTATGAGAGGCCGGGATAGGCTGGACAGTTCCAATCTCCTCAAAGATCGAGGCATTGACAAGCTTTCTTTGCTAATGAAAAGTTCTAGGTGTTTGACAGTGAGTGAAGCCAATGTCTGACTGCCCTCTTGTCAGGTCCGCTATGTTGACAAATCCCACTGCCTGAGTAAACATCTTGTACACACTGAAATCAAAAGAGATGATACCATCCCTCTGGGAACTCTGAGCCCAATGTTCTCAGATGCTGCAGCGAAAATAGAAAATCCTCAGACAACACTCTTGCTACTGTGTGATATAAATAAGTAGCCAAAAACCTCAGTCGCTTAGAAACATGGAAAATAGGTGCAGGAGTAGGCCATTCGGCCCTTCGATCCAGCACCGCCATTCAATGTGATCATGGCAGATCATCCACAATCAGTACCCCGTTCCTGCCTTCTCCCCATGTCCCTCGATTCCGATAACCCGAAGAGCTCTATCTAACTCTCTTTCGAATGCATCCAGTGAATCGGCCTCCACTGCCTTCTGTGGCAAAGAACAAGTCCACAAATTCACAACCCTCTGTGTAAAACAGAACAGGCAGGAGGAGGACAAGTCTCCAGAGAGGAAGATAGACACAAAATGCTCTGTGTTTGAAGAAAGCCTCCAAATCCTTTAGGTTAATTGGCTTGGTTATAAATGTAAAACTGTCCCTAGTGTGTGTCGGATAGAGTGAGTGTGTGGGGATCGCCGGTCGTGGCAGACTCGATGGGCCGAAGGGCCTGTTTCTGCACAGTACCTCTAAAACAAAACGTGAACTAAAAACTACAGGGTCCATGGAGTGCCAGGTGCAAACCCTGAGGTGGAGGGAACACTGATCATTGGGTTTAGAAGGACGAGGGGGGAACCTCTCTGGAACTTACCAAACAGTGAGCGGCCTGGATAGAGTGGATGTGGAGAGGATGTTTCCACTAGTGGGAGAGTTTAGGACCGGAGGTCACAGCCTCAGAATTAAAGGACGTTGCTTTAGGAAGGAGATGAGGAGGAATTTCTTCAGTCAGAGGGTGGTGAATCTGTAGAACTCATTGCCACAGACGGCTGTGGAGGCCAAGTCAGTGGATATTTTTACAGCGGAGATTCTTGATTAATAAGAGTATCAGATGCCTGAAGAAGGGCCTCGACCCGAAACATCACCAATTCCTTCTCTCCAGAGATGCTGCCTGTCACGCTGAGATACTACAGCATTTAATGTCCATCGTCGGTTTAAACCAGCATCTGCAGTTCCTTCCTACACAGAGTTGTCAGAGGTTATGGGGAGAAAGGCAGGTGAATGGAGTTGAGGGGGAAATATAGATTGGCAGAGAAGACTTGATGGGCCGAATGGCCTAATTCTACTCCGAGAACTTACGAACTTATAGTTTAGTTTAGAGATACAGTGCGGAAACAGGCCCTTCGGCCCACCGGGTCCGCGCCGACCAGCGATCCCCGCACATTAACACTATCCTACACACACTAGGGACAAATTTTTTTAACATTTATTCCAAGCCAATTACCTACAAACCTGTACGTCTTTGGAGTGTGGGAGGAAACCGAAGATCCCGGAGAAAACCCACGCAGGTCACGGGGAGAACGTACAAACTCCGTACAGACAGCGCCCGTAATCGGGATTGAACCCGAGTCTCCGGCGCTGCATTCGCTGTAAGGCGGCAAATCTACCGCTGCGCCACCGTGCCATTCCTAAAGCTATTCCTTCTGGCATTAAACATTTTCTCACCCTGGTAAAAAGGTTCTGACTGTCTACTCTCTCTACGCCTCTCAACATTTGGCATACTTCTGTCAGGTGAAGGGTTGCCAACTACCTCCCTCCCAAATACGGGATAAAGGGTGACGTCACCGCCCCGCGCCCCACGTGACCTCACCCAGCCAGCGGCCACGTGCTCCCGCTCCACCAACGGCGGCCGCCCGGGCCAGGAGGCGGGTTGCTACGCAACCTCCGATAGGCGAACACGCTCTGCCCCGCTCCACGAACACACTCCGTTAGCCTACACTGTCCGGGCCTACAGCGCCCCCCCTGGCCTGATACGGGACAAGGGCGGTCCCGTACGGGACAAACCAATTTAGCCCAATGTGCGGGAGGTCCCGGCTAATACGGGACAGTTGGCAACACCTAGTCAGGCCTCCACTCAACCCCCAGCGTTCCAGAGGAAATAAGGATGGCTAATTATACACCATCCCCTGATGAATATTCAGCTCCTGAAGCTGTGAATTTCGATGACCCCTCAATATTAGTACATTCCTCGCAAATTTAATTAACGTTCTGTAGCGTGCTTATCTATCAGCTTCAAACAACGTTGCTGCAAATCAGTGCGCGCCAGATAGTCTGCCTTTGAAGCCGGAAATCTCCAAGCAGATTCTAGCATCAGTACATTCTTTATCACCAGCAACAGTTTTATACCCAAAAACCATCAAGCTTTGACTTGTTTTCTAATTACCTTTTTTGCGCTGATATCTGATGGGGTTTTTTTTCCACTGTCTTTTTCGTTTACCTGTCTTGGACAAATGAAGTAAAATTTAGGATTTAGAAAACATGGAAACATAGAAAAATAGGTGCAGGAGTAGGCCATTCGGCCCCTCCTGCCAGCACCGCCATTCAATATGATCATAGCTGATCATCCAAAATGAGTACCCCGTTCCTGCTTTTTCCCCATATCCCTTGATTCCGTTAGCCCTAAGAGTTGAATCTAACTCTCTCTTGAAAGCATTCAGAGAATTGGCCCCCACTGCCTTTCTTTGGCAGAGAATTCCACATATTCACAACTCTCTGGGTGAATTATTTTTTCCTCATCTCAGTCCTAAATGGCCGACCCCTTATTCATTGTGATCATGGCTGATTATTCTCATTCTCAATCAGTACCCCGTTCCTGCCTTCTCCCCATACCCCCTGACTCCGCTATCCTTAAGAGCTCTATCTAGCTCTCTCTTGAATGCATTCAGAGAATTGGCCTCCACTGCCTTCTGAGGCAGAGAATTCCACAGATTCACAACTCTCTGACTGAAAAAGTTTTTCCTCATCTCAATTCTAAATGGCCTACCCCTTATTCTTACACTGTGACCCCTGGTTCTGGACTCCCCCCAACATCGGGAACATTTTTCCTGCATCTAGCCTGTCCAACCCATTAAGAATTTTACATGTTTCTATAAGATCCCCTCTCATCTATTTGTTGGGCGAGTTGGGCCGAAGGGCCTGTTTCCACACTGTATCAATCTATGACTCTATGAATCTACCCTTCTAAGTTCCAGCGAGTATTAGCCCCGTCGATCCATTCTTTCATCATATGTCAGTCCCGCCATCCTGGGAATTAACCTGGTGAACCTACGCTGCACTCCCTCAATAGCAATACGTCCTTCCTCAAATTAGGAGACCAAAACTGCACACAATACTCCAGGTGTGGACTGACCAGGGATCTGTACAACTGCAGTAGAACCTAACCTCGTCCGATTTGCCTGCATTTGGCCCGTATCCCTCTAAACCAATTCCCATCCACCATATATAACCATATAACCATATAACAACTACAGCACGGAAACAGGCCCGTTCGGCCCTACCAGTCCACGCCGACCACTCTCCCTGACCTAGTCTCATCTACCTGCTCTCAGACCATAACCCTCTAATCCCCTCTTATCCATATACCTATCCAATTTACTCTTAAATAATAAAATCGAGCCTGCCTCCACCACTTCCACCGGAAGCCCATTCCATACAGCCACCACCCTCTGAGTAAAGAACTTACCCCTCATGTTACCCCTAAACTTTTGTCCCTCAATTCTGAAGCTATGTCCCCTTGTTGGAATCTTCCCCACTCTCAAAGGGAAAAGCCTACCCACGTCAACTCTGTCCGTCCCTCTCAAAAATTTTAAAACCTCTATCAAGTCCCCCCTCAACCTTCTACGCTCCAAAGAATAAAGACCCACGTACCTGTCCAAGAGTCCTTTAAATGTTGTTATAGTCCCTGCTCAACTATCTCCCCTGGCAGCTCGTTCCGTACACCCACCATCTTCTGAGCGAAACATTTGGCCCTCAGGCACCTTTAAATCTTTCCCCTCTCACCTTAAACCTTTCAGGGCGGCACAGTGGCACAGCAGTGGAGGTGATGCTTTACAGCACCCAAAGACCCGGCCGGGTTCGATCCTGACTACAGGTGCTGTCTGTATGGAGTTTGTACGCTCTCCCTGTGACCACGTGGGTTTCCTCTGGGTGTTCCGGTTTCATCCAACACTCCAAAGACATGCAGGTTTGTAGGTTAATTGGCTTCGGAAAAAGTTGTAAAATTGTCCCTGGTGTGTCGGATAGTGCCAGTGTACTGGGTGATCATTGGCCTAGTGTGTAGGATAGTGCCAGTGTACTGGGTGATCATTGGCCTAGTGTGTCGGATAGTGCCAGTGTACTGGGTGATCATTGGCCTAGTGTGTAGGATAGTGCCAGTGTACTGGGTGATCATTGGCCTAGTGTGTAGGATAGTGCCAGTGTACTGGGTGATCATTGGCCTAGTGTGTAGGATAGTGCCAGTGTATGGGGTGATCATTGGCCTAGTGTGTAGGATAGTGCCAGTGTATGGGGTGATCATTGGCCTAGTGTGTAGGATAGTGCCAGTGTACTGGGTGATCATTGGCCTAGTGTGTAGGATAGTGCCAGTATACTGGGTGATCATTGGCCTAGTGTGTAGGATAGTGCCAGTGTACGGGGTGATCATTTGAAGGATGTGCTGGCTCTGGAGAGGGTCCAGAGGAGGTTTACAAGAATGATCCCAGGAATGAGTGGGTTAACCTATGACGAGCGTTTGTCGGCACTGGGCCTGTACTCGCTGGAGTTTAGAAGGTTGAGGGGGGACCTCATTGAAACGTGCAGTATAGTGAAAGGCCTGGATAGAGTGGATGTGGAGAGGATGTTTCCACTGGTGGGAGAGTCTATCACTGGAGGGCACAGCCTCAGAATTAAAGGATGTTCTTTTAGGAAGGAGATGTGGAGGAATTTCTGTAGTCAGAGGGTGGTGAATCTGTGGAATTCATTGCCACTGAAGGCTGTGGAGATCAAATCAGTGGATATTTTTAAGGCAGAGATAGATAGATTCTTGATTAGTGCGGGGTGTCAGAGGTTTTGGGGAGAAGGCAGGAGAATGGGGTTAGGAGGGAGAGATAGACCAGCCGTGATTGGATGGCGGAGTAGACTTGATGGGCCAAATGGACTAATTCTACTCCTGTTCTTTCTGACTTGATGAACAAGATTTCCACAAGACTGTGTACTCTAGTGAGGTTGGTGGTGTCCTAGTAGCTAGTGGCAGCTCTCATTGAAATGCAATTATATTATTCAAACATCTGCAATTAAGAATTACTCTTGGACTTCAAGTTGCTGTTGATCCACATTCTCCAACGTAGAGGTCGTAGGAAGAAACTGCAGAGGCTGTTTTACACCGAAGGTCGACACAAAATGCTGGAGTAACTCAGCGGGACAGGCAGCATCTCTGGAGAGAAGGAATGGGTGACGTTTTGGGTCGAGACCCTTCTTCAGACTAGAACCTTATGGGTTCTTTAGTTGGAAGGAACTACAGATGCTGGTTTAAACCGAAGATGGACACAAAAATCTGGAGTAACTCAGTTGGACAGGCAGCATCTCTGGAGAAAAAGAATGGGTGACGTTTCGGGTTGGAAGCATATCTCAGTCTGAAGAAGGGTCCCAGCCCGAAACTTCACCTACAGTCTCCATGTTCCCCAGAGATGCTGCCTGACCCACTGAGTTACTCCAGCACTCTGTGAAACGTCACCTATCCATGCTCTCCACAGATGCTGCATGACCCGCTGAGTTACTCCAGCACTCTGTGAAACGTCACCTATCCATGTTCTCCAGAGATGCTGCCTGACCTGCTGAGTTACTCCAGCACTCTGTGAAACATCACCTATCCACATACACCACAGGTGCTGCCTGACCCGCTGAGTTACTCCAGCACTCTGTGTCCATCTGCCACGTGCAGAGGGGTTGACAAACCACAGGGAAGGTGTCTGACCTTCAAACGACGGTGACCTGGCTGTGTGGGTCATTCGGACAATGGACAATTAATCATGAATGGGTCGGGGGAACAACGTGCCGATGAACGGGGAGAACCTTCGACCAGCCTCAAAGCAAAGTGGGCGAGTCGTGATGTTAATGAAAAAAGCACTTCAAGAAAATCTCCAAACACAGCACGGATTGCTTCAGTCAAACAGACGTCTGTGGCTCGTGGGAAGACAACGTCAAGTCTCTTAGCAACCCCATTGCGGTCTTTCACCAGAGAGGATTATTGTTGAACCTGGAGATTTGCTTGGCGATTTCACTTTTTAAATTTGAGGTCTCGGTAATTAAATGTGTGGTTATGTGTAATTCATTCCCCTGTGCTGTGTCTGCAAATTAAACATTGTGGATGTCAAGGCTTCGTTCCCCATTCACCTTCCACGTTCCACTGCTTCCAGAAATAGCTGCGTTGGTGTCAATCTGCCGCTCCACCACCTGCTGTTCACTTGCCGAGGGGTTTGTACGTCTGCAAACCTGTTCTTAAACTTCATTCCTCAGCGGCAGCCACAATGGCGCACAGCGCCGGAGACCCGGGTTCCATCCCGACCGCGGGAGCTGTCTGCACGGAGTTTGTACGTTCTCCCCGTGACCGCGTGGGTTTTCTCCGGGCGCTCCGGTTTCATAGAAACATAGAAAATAGGTGCAGGAGTAGGCCATTCGGCCCTTCGAGCCTGCACCGCCATTCAATATGATCATGGCTGATCATCCAGCTCAGTATCCTGTACCTGCCTTCTCTCCATACCCCCTGATCCCTTTAGCCACAAGGGCCACATCTAACTCCCTCTTAAATATAGCCAATGAAACTGGCCTCAACTACCTTCTGTGGCAGAGAATTCCACAGACACATCACTCTCTGTGTGAAATGTTTTCTCATCTCGGTCCCTTATCCTTAAGCTGTGACCCCTGGTTCTGGACTTCCCCAACATCGGGAACAATCTTCCCGCATCTAGCCTGTCCAACCCCTTAAGAATTTTATATGTTTCAATATGTTTCCTCCCACACTCCAAAGACGCGCAGGTTTGCAGGGTAATTGGCTTGGTGTAAAGTGTAAAATTGTCCCCAGTGTGTGTGTGTGTGTAGGATAGTGTTAGTGTGCGGGGATCGCTGGGCGGCGCGGATTCGGTGGGCTGAAGGGCCTGTTTGCGTCCTGTACCTCTAAACTAAATTGGATGTTGGATAAAGAGTAATACAGGTTCAATCCTGACCTGGGTGCTGTCTGTGTGGAGTTTGCACGCTCTCCCCGTGACCAGTTTCTTCCTCTGGTTATGGAGAGTAGGAGGCTGACTCAGTGGACCGAAGGGCCAGTTTCCACACTGTAGCGCTAAACTAAACTAAACTATCTCTGAAAAGACTGTTCATTATATTGTGAATGACATTGAATTCTCCAATTGGAAGTAACTAACCTACCACAACTAGGGTTGCCAACTGTCCCGTATTAGCCGGGACATCCCGTATTTTGGGCTAAATTTGTTTGTCCTGTACGGGACCGCCCTTGTCCCGTATTAGGCCTGGGGGGCGCTGTAGGCCCGGAGACTGTAGGCCCGGACAGTGCAGGCCCGGTCACTGTAGGCCCAGGGGGCCGCTATAGGCCCGGAGACTGTAAGCCCGAACAGTGCAGGCCCGGTCACTGTAGGCCCGGGGGCTGCTGTGGGCCCGGAAACTGTAGGCCTGGGCAGTGCACGCCAAGTCACTGTAGGCCCGGAGGCCGCTGTAGGCCCGGTCACTGTAGGCCTGGGGGCCGCTGTAGGCCCGGACAGTGTAGGCTTACGGAGTGCGTTCGGGGAGCGGGGTCGAGTGTGTCCGCCTAACGGAGGTTGCGTAGCAACCCGCCTCCCGGCCCGGGCGGCCGCCATTGGTGGAGCGGGAGCACGTGGCCGCTGGCTGGGTGAGGTCATGTGGGGCGCGGGGCGGGGGGCGGTGACGTACAGACAGCACCTGTAGACGGGATCGAACCAGGGTCTCCGGCGCTGAGAACGCTGTAAGGCTGCAACTCTACCGCTGCACCACCGTGACCTCACTGGAGTCAGAGTCAGGAGTCAAGAGTGTTTTATTGTCGTGTGTCCCAGACAGAACAATGACCTTCTTACTTGCAGCAACACGACACAATATGTAAACATACTACACTGTACACAATAGTACACTGTAGTGCACTGTACACTGTACAATAGTACACTGTAATCATAGTACAATGTAGTGCACTGTACACTGTACAATAGTACACTGTAATCATAGTACACTGTAGTACACTGTACACTGTACAATAGTACACTGTAATCATAGTACACTGTAGTGCACTGTACACTGTAGTACACTGTACACTGTAGTGCACTGTACACTGTAGTGCACTGTACACTGTAGTGCACTGTACACTGTAGTGCACTGTACACTGTAAACATAGTGTACTGTACACAATAGCATAAATGAGAAAAAAATGTTCATTGTGTGTTTATACACATACTCACAAATACACTTATATGTAGATCATATATGTATATATGTATATACACACACGCACACGTACGTACACACACAGTGTTTAATAGCTGAAAGGCTGGAGGCTACAAATCCCACAGATAAAGCATGTTCTTATTGGTTAGGCTGGGACTGTCCATACAAAACAGTGTAATAACCTATCATCCCACTCGGTTTAATAACTAGCGAGCTCACACAGTTACATTATGCCAGTCGCAAATTATTTTTCCATTTCATATAAAAGGACATGCATTTAAATAAACCCCATTTACAGAACTTCTTCACAGTCAACAAGCTGTTTTATTAAAATGCAGCCACACAAAGCACAGAAGCCAATTTGGGCGGAACAAATCACCACTGCAGTGATAACAGCGATATCGCAATGACAAGGCCAAGGCATGAAGACGGGACATCTTTACCCAGTGTCGGGGAATCAAGGACCAGAGGACGTAGTTTAGTTTAGTTCAGTTTTTAGTTTACAGATACAGCGTGGAAACAGGCCCTTCGTCCCACCGGGTCCGTGCCAAGTCAAGTCCAGTTTATTTGTCACACACACATAAATGTGCAGTGAAATGAAAGATTACCCACAGTCCAACAACAAGAGCAATAAAAACAAGCAATAACACACACAATCAAACAAAAAGAAACATCCATCACAGTGAGTCTCCTCCAGTCCCCTCCTCACTGTGATGGAAGGCCAGAATGTCTTTTTCTCTTCCCCTGCCGTCTTCTCCCACGGTCAGGCTGTTGGAGTTGCCACGTTCCAGGCCACGCCGGACGGTGAAAGGTCCGCGGCGGGCCGACCCGAGCACCGCGATCCGGGGCGGGCGAACACGCCGCCGCTGCACGTCGGGGTGGTCGTGGCTCCCGACATTGAAGCCCCCGCCGGACAGAGAAAATCCCGCGGCCTATTCCAGGCGGCGCCGGATGGTGAAAGGTCCACGGCGGGCCGACCCGTGCCCCGCGAACCGGAGCGGGCGAAGACGCCACCGCTGCCGGAGATCCCGATGTCGGCCCCCCACTCAGGGCAGGGGCTGCCAATTCTCTGAATGCATTCAAGAGAGAGCTAGATAGAACTCTTTAGGATAGCGGAGTCAGGGGGTATGGGGAGAAGGCAGGAATGGGGTACTGATTGAGAATGATCAGCCATGATCACATTGAATGGCGGTGCTGGCTCGAAGGGCCGAATGGCCTCCTCCTGCACCTATTGTCTATTGTCTATATGCCACCACTGCCTGCATATCCGTGTGCCTATCTAAAAGTCTCTTAAACTCCACCCTCGTACCTGCCCCCACCCCCACCCCTGGCAGCACATTCCAGGCCCCCACCCCCTTGTTGCCAAGTCTGTTCTATCTCCGTCGGTGATGTGGCCTCAGGGATGAATATTTACACCGCTCCTGAGATGACATCTCACGTTTTTCAATAATCTCATCACTTGCTGTTTTGTGTCCAGGAGACACAGAGAGAGGGAGAGAGACAGAGAGAGAGGGAGAGAGAGAGAGAGAGAGAGGAGAGAGAGAGAGAGAGAGAGAGAGAGAGAGAGAGAGAGAGAGAGAGAGAGAGAGAGAGAGAGAGAGAGAGAGAGAGAGAGAGAGAGAGAGAGAGAGAGAGAGAGAGAGAGTGTGACTAGGAGGAGGGACGGAGAGAGACAGGGAGTGTGAGAGAGAGAGAGAGAGAGAGAGAGAGGAGAGAGAGAGAGAGAGAGAAGAGAGAGAGAGAGAGAGAGAGAGAGAGAGAGAGAGAGAGAGAGAGAGAGAGAGAGAGAGACGAGAGAGAGAGAGAGAGAGAGAGAGAGAGATGGAGAGCGGATAAAAAGAGAACGAAGGAGAGAGAGGAAGGGAGAGGGAGAGAGCTGGAGATGTGTTTCCCTTTTGCAGGTTGGGAGGAAGACTAGGGTTAGGCCCAGGATTGCTAGCACCTCCTTCGAAGCCAAGACTGAGGCGCCAGGACCAGCCTGCGATCGGCAGTGCCCCCCTCACCAGCCGACAGGCGAGGGGCTGTGCCCCACGTACACCCAGACCTGCGCGCGTCACAACTGCATTATCCTTAGAGGGTGGCCAACTTCCTCACTCCCAAATACAGGCCAAAGGGCGACGTCAGCGCCCCTCCCCCCACGTGCCTCACCCAGCCAGCGGCCACGAGCTCCCGCTACGCCAATGGCGGCCGCCCGGGCCGATGGGATGCATTCATGGGTATCATGTTCGGCACAGGCATTAGACAATAGACAATAGACAATAGGTGCAGGAGGAGGCCATTCGGCCCTTCCAGCCAGCACCGCCATTCAATGTGATCATGGCTGATCATTCTCAATCAGTACCCCGTTCCTGCCTTCTCCCCATACCCCCTGACTCCGCTATCCTTAAGAGCTCTATCTAGCTCTCTCTTGAATGCATTCAGAGAATTGGCCTCCACTGCCTTCTGAGGCAGAGAATTCCACAGATTCACAACTCTCTGACTGAAAAAGTTTCTCCTCATCTCTGTTCTAAATGGCCTACCCCTTATTCTTAAACTGTGGCCCCTGGTTCTGGACTCCCCCAACATTGAGAACATGTTTCCTGCCTCTAACGTGTCCAACCCCTTAATAATCTTATACGTTTCGATAAGATGTCCTCTCATCCTTCTAAATTCCAGTGTATACAAGCCTAGTCGCTCCAGTCTTTCAACACATGACATTCCCGCCATTCCGGGAATTAACCTAGTAAACCTACGCTGCACGCCCTCAATAGCAAGAAAATAAAAGTAAATTGTACCATCCAAGGTTTTCCTTCTGAGCGGGTGAGCGTTTGTGGGCCGAAGGGCCTGCACTGTCCTGTGATCTCTGGTCTAAGTTAAGAATTGCGCGTTTCAAGAGCTCGGTAACCCTAAGCTGGAAAAACGCAGGGAAATATCCGTGTTAATCCGTGATTTCTCAACGACCGCAAGTAATTTCTCATTCCAAACGCTCACCCGCTCAGAAGGAAAACCTTGGGCGGCACAATTTATTTTTCTATTTTTTTTACCCGAGTTACAAAATGATCCTTTAATTGAAATGTCTCATCCTTTGACAAGTTGTAGGAATCAAAGCAAAAAGCGGCAGTAGTTTATGTTTGGAGAATCGTTTATATTCATTGGGAACAATGAAGTGAAGCTCGTGTCCTCAGTCCTCAGTCTGAATCACGACAAACACACACACACACACACGCACACACACGCACACACACGAGCGCATTGTGCTGAACCTTTCTTGTCCTTCAGAGCTGCCTTTGTTGAAATGCATTTTGGAAGCTTCATCACCGTCACGGCGAACAATTTATTCAGATGCACCGTCCCGCCAAACAGCAGCGCCATGGACCGTGAAATAATGGAAAGGAGGAAACATCGAAACATAGAAAATAGGTGCAGGAGGAGGCCATTCGGCCCTTCGAGCCTGCACCGCCATTCAATATGATCATGGCTGATCATTCAGCTCAGTATCCCGTACCTGCCTTCTCTCCATACCCCCTGGTCCCTTTAGCCACAAGGGCCACATCTAACTCCCTCTTAAATATAGCCAATGAACTGGCCTCAACTACCTTCTGTGGCAGAGAATTCCACAGATTCACCACTCTCTGTGTGAAGAAATGTTTTCTCATCTCGGTCCAAAAAGACTTCCCCCTTATCCTTAAGCTGTGACCCCTGGTTCTGGACTTCCCCAACATCGGGAACAATCTTCCCGCATCTAGCCTCTCCAACCCCTTAAGAATTTTATATGTTTCTATAAGATCCTCCCTCAGTCTTCTAAATTCCAGCGAGTACAAGCCGAGTCTATCCAGTCTTTCTTCATATGAAAGTCCTGCCATCCCAGGGATCAATCTGGTGAACCTTCTCTGTACTCCCTCTAAGGCTAGAATGTCTTTCCTCAGATTAGGAGACCAAAACTGTACGCAATACTCCAGGTGTGGTCTCACCATGGCCCTGTACAACTGCAGCAGAACCTCCCTGCTCCTATATTCAAATCCTCTTGCTATGAATGCTAACATACCATTCGCTTTCTTCACTGCCACATCTTGAGGAGGCACGTCTTGAATTAATACCACTCCATTGGCAGTCTGTTGATATCTATCTCATAACTGCCGCGCTAAAACCCATTCAGAGACAGAGAAATATTGTGAAATACTGGAGTGAAAAAAAACCCTCAAACACTCAGCAGGGCAAACGGCCTCTGTGGGGAGAGAAATTAGATTATTTCATTTTCATGACCTTTCAATTTTCTAATTTTATTTCTTAAAATGGATGATCTCCACGATGAATACGTTGCTGTCTGTGGGAGCTCGTTACTTGTAAATGGTAGCCGCGTCTACGACATCACAAATATACTTCATTGGACAGGAACCTTTTCAGTCAGAGAGTTGCGAATCTGTGGAATTCTCTGCCTCAGAAGGCAGTGGAGGCCAATTCTCTGAATGCATTCAAGAGAGAGCTAGCTAGAGCTCTGAAGGATAGCGGAGTCAGGGGGTATGGGGAGAAGGCAGGAACGGGGTACTGATTGTGAATTATCAGCCATGATCACATTGAATGGCGGTGCTGGCTCGAAGGGCCGAATGGCCTCCTCCTGCACCTATTGTCTATTGTCTATTGTCTATTGTCTATTGTCTATTGTCTATTGTAGCGTTTGGAGATATCTCAAGACCAGGAATCAAAGTGCAACTATTTTTAATTTGACCATTTTTACTATTATGGGGCAGTTTGATTGATTGATGAATGGTGCAGCCTAGGAACAGGCCCTTCGGCCCACCTAGTCCATGTCTGTAAGTCATAGGAGCAGTATTAGGCCATTCGGCCCATCAAGTCTACTCCGACATTCAATCATGGCTGATAGATCTCTCCCTCCTAGCCCCATTCTCCTGCCTTCTCCCCGTAACCCCTGGCACCCGTACTAATCAAGAACCCGTCTATCTCTGCTTTAAGAATACCCGATGACTTGGCCTCCACCGCCATCTGTGGCAATGAATTCCACAGAATCACCACCCTCTGGCTGATGAAATTCCTCCTCATCTCCATCCTAAATGGACATCCTTCTATCCCGAAGCAGTGCTCCACTGATCTCAGGCTCGCCCACTAGTGGAAACATCCTCTCCACATCCACTCCATCCAAGCCTTTCACTATTGGGTACATTTCAATGAGCCACCCCCCCCACATCCTTCTAAACTCCAGTGAGTACAGGCCCAGTGCTGTTGATCAATAACTGGTTTGTAAAGAAAGCCAGACTTGTCAATGGAGATCCCGATTGTTCACGTGCTCGAAGATTAGTACACACACTCCTAGGGTTGTACTAATTATATATAAGATGGCCGCGCCGTTGTGTTTGGCTGCCTGTCGTCGCTCACCTGGAGATCGTAGTGTTCTTCGAGTCACTTTGGTCTACGACCGCCGAACCCTCCTGTTGCTCCGACCCTCCGTCGTCGACTTCTTCAGTCCAGGTCCCGGACAAAGTTTCTTCCAGCGATCGCTCCTCGATCAACTCCCGGTAGATGTGCGGGCCCAGCCTTACATCCACCGCCGCACGCACCGCGCTAGGAGGCGGGGTAAACGCGCGGGAACATTCGAAAATTTTAAAAACCTCGCCCGCGCTCATCCAACAGCGGCCTACCTCGCCCAGCGCTGCGAAGTCGGACCTGGTCGACCTTACAGCTCCATCCACCGGCGCTCCCTCGAGCTCAGGTATGCCGCTCTTCGACCGATCATCCCGGTCCCTGGACTGCCGGCCCGTGGGCTCCCAGCAAGGCCATCTGTGAAGCGCAGCGGCGTGGTCTCCCTGAACCTCCGCCCGCTGGCGTGGGAGCCGCTACCAGACCGAAGCTCACCTGCTGTCCCTGCTGTCCCTGCTAAAGTGGCCCTGATCAACGCAAGATCCCTACAGAACAAGACCTTCATCCTCAACGACTTCTTCACCACCCGTGGATTGGACTTCTTACTGCTCACAGAAACCTGGCTTAACCCTGGTGAGCTTGCTCCACTCGTGGAACTCTGTCCTGATGACTGTAACTTCTTCACCTCGCCTAGGCTCTCCGGACGCGGCGGGGGCTTAGCCACTGTGTTTAAGAAACATTTCAACTGCCGCCTCCTGAACGCTGATCATTTCTCCAGTTTCGAGGTGCAACTAATTAAAGTAGGCCTAGCCTATCCCCTCTTAATTGTTCTTGTGTATTGCCCACCAAAAATGCATAAGGACTTCATCACCCAATTTGCTGATCTGATTTCTAGCATTTTGCCCAAATTTGACCGGATCATGATTCTTGGTGACTTTAATATTCATGTTTGCTGTCCCACTAAGCCTCTTGTGAGTGAATTTATGCACCTGGTTGAGTCCTTCAATCTGACTCTTCACACCACGGGACCCACTCACAAGTTAGGCCATACTCTCGACCTAGTGTTATCGTCCTGATTCCCAATCAACAACATTGAAACTACTGAAGCCTGTCTATCGGACCACAGCGCTATCATTTTTGACGCATCTCTGCCTTTATCTCCCGCAAAATCTCATCTCCCTGTTCGCTACTCCCGCAACATAAATTCATTGACTGCCAGTAAATTCTCCGAGGCTCTCACAGCTGCCCCCAACATCTGCACTATTGAGGCCTCTCCCCCCCCCCATCTCAGCACTGAGGATCTCGCCTCTTTATTTAATATCACTTGCTCTTCCATCCTGGATTCTATCACTCCCCTTAAAATGAAAAACCCTAAGCCCAAAGGTCGGCCTTGGCTCAATGACACCACCAAAGCCCTAAGAAGGGAGTGCAGAAAATCAGAAAGGAGGTGGAAATGTGACAAGCTTCAAATTTCCTTCGAAATTCTGAGAAACAATCTTCTCAAATACCAGGAAGCAGTAAAGTCTGCTAGAGCACAATACTTCTCCGACCTTATTTCCCAAAACTCTCATAACTCCAAGGTCCTATTTAGCACAATTACCTCTGTCATATGTCCCGCCCCCAGTACCAGCTTAGTTGGGTCCCCTGCTAAGTGCGAAGAATTCGCTAATTTTTTCACCATCAAAGTTGAGAACATTAGAATGAACATTTCCCCTCCCACCCATGACCTAGCTGTCTCACTAGTCTGTTCATCTAAATTGGACTGTTTCCAACCCGTCACTCTATCCACCCTTGCAAAGCTTGTCTCTGCTATGAAACCTGCAACCTGCCCCCTTGATCCTGCCCCCACTGCCCTTCTGAAGGATGTCATTGCAATAGCCGGTCCCAGCATCCTCTCTATTATCGACAGTTCTCTGGCCACTGGCACTGTTCCAACCTGTTTCAAGCACGCGGTGGTCCAGCCCCTACTGAAAAAACCTAACCTAGACCCCACCTTGCCTAGCAACTACAGACCCATTTCCAAACTGCCATTCCTGTCAAAAGTCCTTGAAAAGGCAATTCTAAACCAATTAGTGCCCTACCTGCACCAATACACCATCCTGGAAAGTTTCCAGTCAGGTTTCAGAGCCCACCACAGCACAGAGTCTGCCTTGTTGAAGGTACACAACGACCTGCTTCTCGCCATCGACACCGGCGACTGTGCAATCCTGCTCCTTCTCGACCTCAGCGCAGCGTTCGATACAGTGGACCACACCATCCTTATTGACCGTCTCCGGTACGCGGTTGGCATTGATGGCACTGCCCTGAGCTGGTTCGCTTCGTACCTCAAAGATAGGAGTTTCGCCATCAACATAGGCAGTTATTCCTCTGCTCCAGCTAGCCTCTCCTGCGGAGTTCCACAAGGCTCCATCCTAGGCCCCATTCTCTTCTCTCTATACATGCTCCCCCTTGGCCAAATCATTCAAAGGCACGGCATTTCTTTCCACTGCTATGCCGATGACACTCAGCTTTAACTCCCCCTGAAACCCAACAACCAGTCAAATTTAAACAGCCTCTTACACTGCCTTGAGGACATAAAATGTTGGATGGCACAGAACTTCCTCCAATTAAATGAGAGCAAGTCTGAGGTCATCCTATTCGGCCCCCCCCCCGACTCCACCAAATTGATAACAGGCAGTCTTGGAAGTCTATCCTGCCTAGTCAAACCGCATGTCAAAAACCTCGGCATGATATTTGACTCTGCATTAAAATTTGATAAGCAAGTCAACGCTGTGGTAAAAGCCAGCTTCTTCCAACTTCGAACCATAGCTAAAATCAAACCTTTCCTCCAATTCGACGACACAGAAAAAATCATTCACGCTTTCATTTCCTCCCGCCTAGACTACTGCAACTCCCTATACACTGGGATCAGCCAATCTTCCCTGTCCCGCCTGCAACTGGTCCAAAACGCCGCAGCGAGACTCCTGACGGGTACCCGTAAAAGGGACCACATCACCCCGATTCTGGCCTCTCTCCACTGGCTCCCTGTACGGTACAGAATCAACTTCAAGCTCCTCCTATTCATGTATAAAGCCCTAAATGGACATTCCCCCCCCCCACATCAAAAATCTTCTAACCCCCCTCTCTAACTCCAGGTCCCTCAGGTCGGCCGACTTGGGGCTACTCACTATCCCGCGGTCTAGGCTTAAGCTCAGGGGTGACCGCGTTTTTGCGGTTGCAGCTCCTAGACTGTGGAACAGCATCCCTCTCCCCATCAGAACTGCCCCCTCCATCGACTCCTTTAAGTCCAGGCTCAAAACCTATTTCTACTCCCTAGCGTTTGAGGCTCATTGAGGAGGCGCTGTGAACTGTTTGCGTGCTACTGTATGTTTCATTTTTTTCCCTTAGTACCTAATCAGATGTACAGCACTTTGATCAACGTGGGTTGTTTTTAAATGTGCTATACAAATAAAATTGACTTGACTTGACTAGGGTTGCCAACTGTCCCGTATTGGCCGGGTCATCCTGTGTTTTCGGGTAAATTGGTTTGTTCCGTACGGGACTGCCCTTGTCCTGTATTAGGCCCGGGGGGCGTTGTAGGCCCGGACACTGTAGGCCCGGGGGGCGCTGTAGGCCCGGACACTGTAGGCCCGGACACTGTAGGCCCGGACACTGTAGGCCCGGACACTGTAGGCCCGGACACTGTAGGCCCGGACACTGTAGGCCCGGACACTGTAGGCCCGGGGGGCGCTGTAGGCCCGGACACTGTAGGCCCGGACACTGTAGGCCCGGACACTGTAGGCCTGGACAGTGTGGTAGGAAAAAAACTGCAGATGCCGGTTAAAATCTGAGCCTACCTTCCGGACAGTGTAGGTGCGGTGCGGACAGTGTGGGTGCGGTGCGGACAGTGTAGGCCCAGAGGCCCTGGTGCGCCTAACGGAGGTTGCCTAGCAACCCGCCTCCCGGGTAGACACACAAAGCTCAGCCGCTCAGGCAGCATCTCTGGAGAGAAGACCCGAAACGTCACCCATTCCTTCTCTCCAGAGATGCTGCCTGACCCGTTGAGTTACTCCAGCATTTTGTGTCTACCTTCGATTTAAACCAGCATCTGCAGTTTTTGTTTCTACGCAACCCGCCTCCCGGCCCGGGCGGCCGCCGTTGGTGGAGCGGGAGCACGTGGGCGCTGGCTGGGTGAGGTGACGTGGGGCGCAGGGCGGTGACGTCACCTTGTCCCTTATTTGGGAGTGGGATAGTTGGCAACCTCTACATACACCGCACACCCAAGGAGTGTTAATCCACAGAGTCGCAGCAGTGGACATGAGCTGCAACTGTTGAATTATGTATTTGTCAATAGATCATATTGGAACATCTTTGGGTGCATCTTCACACAGACAATTCATCTTGAGCAAGTACTTACAGCAAAACAAGCAGCTTAATAGACGATCTTCTGAATCAATTTTCTCTTCTCAGCTGACCTTGGACTGGAACTTGTCTGGGTTTTATATCACCTCACGAACTTGCCAAGAATATTTTACAGGGACAAAATTACACCACTCAACGCAGGACCTTTCAGCTGAGGATCCAAGTCAACCGCAACTTACGGCTCTGATCACGTTGTACGCAACGGCAATAGTGCTTTGTGCAATAAACTGTAAATGCATCAAGTCCTGCAGTCCAGGAAGCATCAGAAACTCCTTGTGTGTGTGTGTGTGTGTGTGTGGGTGTGGGGGCAACAATCTTATGGAGGCATTCAGAGGGTCGAGCAGCATCTGTGGAGGGAAAGGACTGGTCCATGCTTCTGGTCGAAACCTCCCATCGAGAGAGAGTCGAGAATGTTTTATCATCAGATGACAATATATGTCATATATTCGCAACGGAACAATGAAATTCTTACTTGCAGCAGCCTAACAGATATGTAAACATATAGATATATACACACGCACACATACATATATATGTACATATGTATATATGTCTTACATATGTCTTTTTTATATACAGTATCTTGTGTGTGTGTATATATGTATATATATGTATATATATGTATATATGTGTGTTTATACATATAATATATATAAATACACATATAAATACACATATAAATACAGGAAACGGGGCTTCCCCTCTTCCATTATAGATGAAGCTCTCACTAGGGTCTCTTCTACATCCCGCAGCTCCGCTCTTGCTCCCCCTCCCCCTACTCTCAACAAGGACAGAATCCCCCTCGTTCTCACCTTTCACCCCACCAGCCAGCGGATCCAACATATCATTCACCAACATTTCCGTCACCTACAACGGGACCCCACCACTGGCCATATCTTCCCATCCCCTCCCCTTTCTGCGTTCCGCACAGACCGTTTCCTCTGTAACTCCCTGGTCCACTCGTCCCTTCCTACCCAAACCACCCCAACCCCGGGCACTTTCCCTTGCAACCGCAGGAGATGCAACACCTGTCCCTTTACCTCCCCCCTCAACTCCATCCAAGGACCCAAACAGTCTTTCCAGGTGAGACAAAGGTTCGCCTGCACCTCCTCCAACCTCATCTATTGCATCCGCTGCTCTAGATGTCAACTTATTTACATCGGCGAAACCAAGCGCAGGCTCGGCGATCGCTTCGCTGAACACCTGCGCTCGGTCCGCATTAACCAAACTGATCTCCCGGTGGCTGAGCACTTCAACTCCCCCTCCCACTCCCAGTCTGACCTTTCTGTCATGGGCCTCCTCCAGTGCCATAGTGAGGCCCACTGGAAATTGGAGGAACAGCACCTCATATTTCGCCTGGGCAGTTTGCAGCCCAGTGGTATGAACATCGACTTCTCTAACTTTAGATAGTTCCTCTGTCCCTCTCTTCCCCTCCCCCTTCCCAGATCTCCCTCTATCTTCCTGTCTCCACCTATATCCTTCCTTTGTCCCGCCCCCCCCCTGACATCAGTCTGAAGAAGGGTCTCGACCCGAAACGTCACCCATTCCTTCTCTCCAGAGATGCTGCCTGACCTGCTGAGTTACTCCAGCATTTTGTGTCGACCTTCGATTCAAACCAGCATCTGCAGTTTTTTTCCTAAATACATATACATATACGCCACACACACACACACACACACACACACACACACACACACACACACACACACACACACACACACATATACTGTATATATACATACTCAATATACAATATATATATATATATATGTGTGTACAACAGGTTGTGGTGTTTAACAGCCTGATGGCTGTGGGAAAGAAGCTGTTCCTGAACCTGGACGTTACAGTTTTCAGGCTCCTGCACCTTCTCCCCCATGGTAGGGGTGAGTGAGAGTGTGGCCAGGGTGGTGTGGGTCAGTGAGAGTGTGGCCAGGGTGGTGTGGGTCAGTGAGAGTGTGGCCAGGGTGGTGTGGGTCAGTGAGAGTGTGCCCAGGGTGGTGTGGGTCAGTGAGAGTGTGGCCAGGGTGGTGTGGGTCAGTGAGAGTGTGGCCAGGGTGGTGTGGGTCAGTGAGAGTGTGGCCAGGGTGGTGTGGGTCAGTGAGAGTGTGGCCAGGGTGGTGTGGGTCAGTGAGAGTGTGGCCAGGGTGGTGTGGGTCAGTGAGAGTGTGGCCAGGGTGGTGTGGGTCAGTGAGAGTGTGGCCAGGGTGGTGTGGGTCAGTGAGAGTGTGGCCAGGGTGGGTGTGGGTCAGTGAGAGTGTGGCCAGGGTGGGTGTGGGTCAGTGAGAGTGTGGCCAGGGTGGTGTGGGTCAGTGAGAGTGTGGCCAGTGTGGTGTGGGTCAGTGAGAGTGTGGCCAGGGTGGTGTGGGTCAGTGAGAGTGTGGCCAGGGTGGTGTGGGTCAGTGAGAGTGTGGCCAGGGTGGTGTGGGTCAGTGAGAGTGTGGCCAGGGTGGTGTGGGTCAGTGAGAGTGTGGCCAGGATGGTGTGGGTCAGTGAGAGTGTGGCCAGGGTGGTGTGGGTCAGTGACGATGCTGGCTGCCTTTGTTGAGGCAGTGTCTCCTGTAGATCCCTTCGATGGTGGGGAGGGAGGTCAGTCCCCTGTGATGGACCGGGCAGTGTTCAGCATCGTTTGCAATCTTCTTGGTTCCTGAGCATTTGAGTTGCTGAACCAGGCCAGGCCAGGCAAGGCAAAACCATGCAGGGCTTTGAAACAAACACTCAACCATTCCTCTCCATCCACAGATGCTGCTCCACCCACTCAGTTCCTCCGTAAGATTATATTTTGCTGCAGATTCAGTATCTGCTGTCTCTGTGTCTCTCTTGTTTTTACATTGGTGACCAAAGACTTGTCCCACCCCGGCCATTCTCTCCTTCTCCCCGCTCCCGTCCGGCAGAAGGTACAGAAGCTTGAAAGCGCGCACCACCAGACTCAGGGACAGCCTCTTCCACTCTGTGATCAGGCTTCTGAACGGCCCTTCCATAAGCTAGGGCACTGTCCGATTCACCTCTACCCCATTGCGGACATTGGACTTTGTCTGTGGAACTGATGCGCTACAATGCTGAGAACTATATTCTGTATAACTCTCAACACCCGTACCAATCAAGAATCTGTCAATCTCCACCTTAAAAATACTCAATGACTTGGCCTCCACTGCCATCTGTGGCAATGAATTCCACAGATTCACCACCCTCTGGCTAAAGAAATTCCTCCTCATCTCCTTCCTAAAGATAGGAGCTTTAGAGGGATCATATCATATCATATCATATCATATATATACAGCCGGAAACAGGCCTTTTCGGCCCACCAAGTCCGTCCGCCCAGCGATCCCCGCACATTAACACTATCCTACAACCACTAGGGACAATTTTTACATTTACCCAGTCAATTAACCTACATACCTGTACGTCTTTGGAGTGTGGGAGGAAACCGAAGATCTCGGAGAAAACCCACGCAGGTCACGGGGAGAACGTACAAACTCCTTACAGTGCAGCACCCGTAGTCAGGATCGAACCTGAGTCTCAAGCGCTGCATTCGCTGTAAAGCAGCAACTCTACCGCTGCGCTACCGTGCCGCCCACGGACGGATCGGGCCGAAGGGCCTGTTTCCGTGCTGTATCTCTAAATCTAAAAAATCTAACAGACGGTAAGTTGTTCTCTACATGTACAACCTCTTGAGACTCAGCCTCAACTTCACGAGACTAATTCCCATCTGGGCATCAGAATGCTTCAAAGCAATAACATTTAACGATCACGCTAATGACCATTTAAAATGTGAACACAAATCTTTGCTTTGCATCTGTTTACCATTTAGCAGCAAGCTTGCTCCGATTAAGACACTATGGTGTTTAGTTTAGTCTTAGTTTATCTTTTAGTTTAGAGATACAGCGCGGAAACGGGCCCTTCGGCCCACCAGGTCCACGCCGACCAGCGATCCCCGCATGTTAACACTATCCTACACACACCAGGGACGATTTCTACATTTGCCAAGCCAACGAACCTACAAACCTGCACGTCTTTGGAATGTGGGAGGAAACCGGAGCACTCGGAGAAAACCCACGCGGGTCACGGGGAGAACGTACAAACTCCGTACAGATAGCGCCCGCAGTCGGGATCGAACCCGGGTCTCTGGTGCTGAAACTACTGTAAGGCAGCAACTCTACCGCTGCGCCACCGTGCCGCTTGTTCTTAAGCTTGGGGTACATTCAGGCCATCTATATTTGCAATGCTAGCCCCACCGCTAACATTAACTCCACTCCCCATATGGGCTCCTGTGATTACAACACCCACTTATTGACTCTAGTTTATAGAGTCTAAGTTAGTCCCATCTGCCCATGAATTATGCTGTCGTTGTGAAGGTAAATGTGATTCCATTTTGTTCTTAGTTTCGTTTCGTTCAGAGACACAGCGTGAAAACAGGCCCTTCGGCCCATCGAGCCCGTGCCGACCAGTGGTCACCCCGTACACTAGCACTATCCTGCACACTAGGGATAATTTACCATTTTTGCCGAAGCCAATTAACCTGCAACCTACAAACCTGCATAGCTTCTGGGAGGAAACCGGAACACCTGGAGAAAACCCACGCAGTCACAGGGAGAACGTGCAAACTCCGCACAGACAGCACCCGTGGCCAGGATCGAACCCGGGTCTCCGACGCTGTGAGGCAGCAACTCTACCCCTGCGCCACCGTGCCGATTTTTGCACGTATAAAACTTATTTTCTGCAGACAAGTTGGTATGAAACTCAAATCTTTGCCATGGACTTGTCGGCTGAGACGGAGAAGTGGGAGAATTATATCCTTAACAGACGAGATCAGGCTAAATATTTCTTACAGTGGGGGCACGTAAAACGTCCATCGCACTGGAATTAATTGAGGTAACAGCGCGCCACGGGGAATTTCAAAGCTGAGACCATGAATAAGGATTCATTAGCAGAAAGAAAAACTATTGTTTTAGTGTGCAGACGAGAGGCCAAACAAAAGGCGATATGGAACGTAAGAAAGCAGGCAGGTCCCGACGGTGATTGTTAATGATTCAATCAATTTCAGGAGGAGAATTGGACGCGGCTAGTAATTCAACAGGCTTTGTGTGGAGAGTGGATGGAGCAGTTCGCAAAGACAAGGAGGCTGGAATGCTGAGCAAGTGGAAGCTTGTTCAATTGTTCAACGCATCGCTCTTGTGTTGTGGGGTAGACTGACCCCCCTCATCTCCCCCCCCCCCCCTCCTCCCCCCTCCCCCCCGATCGATCTTTGCACATCCCCATTCCGGGACTTTCCACTCGACACTTTAATTTCACGTTTCATGTACCTTGAGCTTTATGACTGTTGGCAAACCAATTCCCCGCCTGGGACAAATAAAGTTCTATCGTATCGTATTGCAAGGGAACACTTTGCAACGATGCAAGAGGGCAGCCTATCCAAATATCAAAATAAAACCTTTCCTTTCATCTCTGGCCTTTATCCACCCATCTGCCAGTAAAATCCACCTTACCTGTATCCACCTATCACTTGCTAAACTTTATCCCGCCCACCACCTCTCTTCCAGCTTCTCCTCTCTTCCCATCCCCGCCATTTCAATAGGTTGGAAGAAGGGTCCCGACCCGAAACTAAATGTCACCTATCCATGTTCTCCACAGATGCTGCCTGACCCGCTGAGTTACTCCAGCACTCTGTGAAACATCACCTATCCATGTTCTCCACAGATGCTGCCTGACCCGCTGAGTTACTCCAGCACTCTGTGTCCTTTTTTTGTAAACCTGCAAATGCAGTTTCTTGTGTCCCTTTTCCCCACAGATGCTGACTAACCTGCTAAGTATCTCCAGTATTTCCTGATCCTATTTCAGATTTCCCACCCATCGATTTGTGACGACTTTGCAATACTTGTTCCTATCTCGACAATTGTCTGCCATTTTTTCCAAACAGTAATGAGTCCAATTGCCCCAAGCCTCCCTTGCTGTTGTTTAGTTTGTTTAGCTCAGAGACACAGCGCGGAAACAGGCCCTTCGGCCCACCGAGTCCACGCCGACCAGCGATCCCCGCACACTAACACTATCCTACACACACTAGGGGACAATGTTACATTTACACCAAGCCAATTAACCTACAAACCTGCACGTCTTTGGAGTGTGGGAGGAAACCGAAGACCTCGGAGAAAACCCACGCAGGTCACGGGGAGAACGTGCAAACTCCGTACGGACAGCCCCTGTGGTCGGGATGGAACCTGGTTCTCTGGCGCTGTGAGGCAGCAACTCTACCGCTGCGCCACCGTGCCGCCCAAGCGGTTGCAGCGACTAAAGAAACATTTGTCCATTCGACTGTGAAGTGAAAATGCACCATCCGTGTACTACAACATTTACTACAGGGGGCAGTGGTAGAGTTGGCGTCAGGTTCCAACCCGGGGATTCTGACGCTGTAAAGCTCTACCGCTTCGCCAATGTGCAGGCCTACCCCGTTTGGGGTAAGATGAGCTGCCGATTGCCTGCACCAACTTGCTCGTCTGTATGACTCAGGTCACTGAGGGAACACACGCAAACTCAATTAGCATTGAGCAGCCCAGTCTATAAATGTCAGAATACTGAGGAAAATGGACTTCAGTGGTGGAGAAGATATTGAATCCTAGCCTCAGGTGAATACAGATATTAGACTGCAGGTATGATTCATATCGCAGCCACGTCTGGGAACATTCACGCTGTAGAGATAACAGACATTGCAGGCTTTTAGTTGGGAAATGTTCTTCTGGGTTATAAATGCACATCTACCAATAAACACCACAGAGGTAGCGATCAGTCCGAACGATACTAATGCCTCTTCCGTATTTAGTTTAGAGATACGGCGCGGAAACAGGCCCTTTCAGCCCACCGGGTCCGCGCCGACCAGCGATCCCCGCACATTAAAACTATCCTACACCCACTAGGGATAATTCTTACGTAGACCAAACCAATTAACCTACAAACCCGCACGACTTTGGAGTGTGGGAGGAAACCGAAGATCTCAGAGAAAACCCACGCAGGTCACAGGGAGAACGTACAAACTCCGTACAGACGGCGCCCGTAGTCAGGATCGAACCCGGGTCTCCGGCGCTGCATTCGCTGTAAGGCAGCAACTCTACCGCTGCACCACTGTGAATATGCTACTCAAACACATTGATGTACAGCGTTGATGCAGGGAGAGATCTAGGGTTCAAGCCCAGAACTCCCTGAAAAAGGCAACACAAGTTGCCTTGAACTGATGTACAGCACTTTGGTCAACGTGGGTTGTTTTTAAATGTGCTATACAAATAAAATTGACTTGACTTGACTTGACTTGACAAGTAGACAGAGTGATAAACGAGGCATTTGGTGTGCCTGCCTTCACAGTATCCCGGGTTCGATCCTGACCACGGGCGCTGTCTGCATGGAGTTTGTACGTTCTCCCCGTGACCTGCGTGGGTTTTCCCCGGGTGCTCCGGTTTCCCCCTGCACTCCAAAGACGTGCAGGTTTGTAGGTTAATTTTCTTGTAAATTGCCTCTCGTGTGTGGGGTGGAACTGGTATAAGGGGCGCTGGCAGGTGGGTATGGTCTTCGTGAGCTGAAAGGACCTGTTTCCACGCTGTATCTCTACACCAAACTAAACTAAACTAATTTGCCTCTATCTCCTTCCCTGCTGGATTACTCCTACCCTTGAGTGCCACTGCCAAATAAGTTTAGAAACACAGCGCGGAAACAGGCCCTTCGGCCCACCGGGTCCGCACCGACCAGCGATCCCCACACATTAACGCTATCCTACATACACTAGGGATAATTTTTGTTTACATTTACCAGGCCAATTAACCTACAAACCTGCACGTCTTTGGAGTGTGGGAGGAAACCGAAGATCTCGGAGAAAACCCACGCAGGTCACGGGGAGAACGTACAAACTCCGTACAGACAGCGCCCGCAGTCGGGATCGAACCCGGGTCTCCGGCGCTGCATTCACTGTAAGGCAGCAACTCTGCCGCTGCGCCACCGTGACGCCCATATTGAGCTAACTGAAGTAAGCTGAAGAACATTGTCAGAATCTGCTTGCTCTCTTCAGAAGGTAACTTCAAGGCAGAGTTGTGTGAAATTTGACGTTCCATTAGTACGGTGCCTGCACCTTATCTCCCCCATCCTCTGCATCCCCAGAGGGCGTCCATCTGCACGTCCATGCGATGGTCTAATCTCTGTCATCCCTGGTCATTAGGTTTCCCTTCATGCTTTTTCACCAGAAAACAGAACGTTATGTACTTAGAAGCAGAGAGCACTTTCATCATCCACAGCCCAATGGTCCAGGTCAGGGCATGAACGAGTGAAGCAATGGTCTTGCCTTGCATTGAGTTACGATGCTGCCTCCACCTTGGCTGTGGAGAAACAGAAGACATCGGCAATCCAAAGGCTGGAAGGTAGTTGAGTTAAAGATCCGTGGCAGAAGAGCAGGATGGATCATATATTGATCACTGCGGGTTTAGTTTAGTTTAGTTTAGAGATACAGCGCGGAAACAGGCCCTTCGGCCCACCAGGTCCGCGTCGACCAGCGATCCCCGCACACTAACACTATCCTACACACACTAGGGACAATTTTTACATTTACCCAGTCAATTAACCTACAAACCTGCACGTCTTTGGAGTGTGGGAGGAAACCGAAGATCTCGGAGAAAACCCATGCAGGTCACGGGGAGAGCGTACAAACTCCGTACAGACAGCACCCGTAGTCGGGATCGAACCCGGGTCTCTGGCGCTGCATTCGCTGTAAGACGGCAAATCTACCGCTGCGCCACCGTGCCGAATGGCCTAATTCTACCCCTATCACATATGACCTATGACCTGATACATGTATAGAACATGTCTTGCACATGGAAAAGCACAACTCAAAATCAGGGCCTTCAGGGTAGCAGAATCCTAGCGTCATGCAGCTTGGAAACTGGACCTTCAACCACAACCTGTCCGTGCCAACCAAGGTGCCCCATCAACAATCCCATACATCCACATTTGGACTCTGCCCCTCCAAACCTTTCATATCCATGTACCTGTCCAGGTGTCCTTTAAATGTTGTAATGGTCCCTGCCTCAACTACCTCCTCTGGCAGCTCGTTCCACACACCCACCACCCTCCGAGTGAAAACGTGACCCCTCAGATTCCTATTAAATCTTTCCCCTCTCGGCTTAAATCCACGCCCTCGAGTTCTTGATTCCCCGACTAAGGGAAAATGGAATGTGTAATTAAGGGAGAAACAAACAGGGAAATGAGATGGAAGCTCATACCACTGGAGAACATGGACAGGGGACGTTTCACAGAGTGCCAGAGTAACTCAGCGGGTCAGGCAGCATCTGTGGAGAACATGGATAGGTGACGTTTCACAGAGTGCTGGAGTAACTCAGCGGGTCAGGCAGCATCTGTGGAGAACGTGGAAAGGTGATGTTTCGGGTCATATTGAATAGTTTAGCTTAGTTTTAAGTTACATTGTGGAAACAGGCCCCACAGCCCACCGAGTCCACACCAGCCAACGACCACCTGTATACTAGTTCTATCCTACGCTCGAGGGACAATTTACAGAAGCCAATGAACCTACAATCCTGCACGTCTTTGGAATGTGGGAGGAAACCGGAGCACCTGGAGGAAACGCACGCAGGTCACGGGGAGAAGGTGTAGATAGCACCTGTCATCAGGATTGGACCTGCGTCTCTGGCACTATAAGATATCAAGCCTGCCACTGCCGCACCCTGCTGCCTTAAATGGATTGGATACGGGGATTGGTGGGATGTGGATCACGTGCAGGCAGAGGAGATTATTTCATCTTGGCATCATGTACAGCACGGACATGTTGGGCCGAAGGGCCTGTTTCCACGCTGTGTCTCCAGAGTCTAAAGTAAAAGTGGCAGCACGGTGGCGCAGCGGTAGAGTTGCCGCCTTACAGCGAATGCAGCGCCGGAGACCCGGGTTCCATCCCGTCTACGGGCGCCGTCTGTACGGAGTTTGTACGTTCCCCCCGTGACCTGCGTGGGTTTTCTCCGAGATCTTCGGTTCCTCCCACACTCCAAAGGCGTGCAGGTTTGTAGGTTAATTGGCTTGGTGTAAATGTAAAGATTGTCCCTGGTGTGTGTGGGATAGCGTTAGTGTGCGGGGATCGCTGGTCAGCACGGACCCGGTGGGCCGAAGGGCCTGTTTCCGCGCTGTATCTCTACAGTAAATGCGAAGGGCTGGCTTTACGCCCGTCTGTCATTGCGCTTTCTACCTTCCTTGGCTAACGTACAGGTGATGGTGACATTAATATTCTGTGACAGTCACCCTCTCTTCACCCAGCAGAGAGCTCCCTGCGGCAGCTTGTAGAGATGGAAGGTCCCAGCCAGAGAGAGGCCACTTGACTGAACACACGTGCAAGGTTTCAGCCGGGGGGGGGGGGGGGGGGGGCAAGGCAGACGGCAATGAGCAAAGAAAGACTCCAATCACACCAAATTATATGTTTCACTTCTCCTCCGAGTTTATTGCTTTTTAATAAGGTGCCTATTTCAGATATTTCACCGTGTCGCAAGAGTTCATAAATCTGAAATTAGAAACACCTTTGGTGTTTCAATTGGATGCGATCATCTTCGCAGAGAGCGTGAGGACAGGCAGGACTACTAAGT
Source organism: Rhinoraja longicauda (assembly GCF_053455715.1). Taxonomy (NCBI): domain Eukaryota; kingdom Metazoa; phylum Chordata; class Chondrichthyes; order Rajiformes; family Arhynchobatidae; genus Rhinoraja; species Rhinoraja longicauda. The sequence continues at coordinate 2,980,161 of NC_135973.1, forward strand.
GCAGCAGCTAACAGTATTGTTACCTGCTGTGGAATTCTCCGCCTCAGAAGGCAGTGGAGGCCAATTCTCTGAATGCATTCAAGAGAGAGCTAGATAGAGCTCTTAAGGATAGCGGAGTCAGGGGGTATGGGGAGAAGGCAGGAACGGGGTACTGATTGAGAATGATCAGCCATGACCAGGCGCATACAGGCTCGAAGGGCCGAATGGCCTCCTCCTGCACCTATTGTCTATTGTCTATTGCTTGTACTTACAAGCTTTTCTGGGTCGTTCCTGACACTTCACATTCCCGTCACACGTACACTTGGCACGGCAGGAGGCTCCGAGATCTCGGGTTAAGAGTTTGAAGTCATTGGGGCGTGGGTGGGAAAGATGGAAGCCCCATCAAACCTTGTGTCGATTGTGTTTGGGAATGAACTGCAGACACTGGTTTACATCGAAGGTAGACACGGAATGCTGGAGTAACTCAGCGGGACGGGCAGCATCTCTGGAGAGAAGGAACGGGTGACGTTTTGGGTCGAGACCCTTCTTTTTAAAGTGATTCATGTGAACAGCACCTAGAAGTCGCAGTGAGATTCTTTGTTTTGTACAACCGGGACATGCAAACAGTTGCCACATAAAGGGCAACCACAAAGTTACAAGTATCCCTTTTAAAAATTTTGTTTTAGAGATACAGCACGGAAACAGGCCCTTCGGCCCATCGGGTCCGCGCCGTCCAGCGATCCCCGCACACTAACACTATCCTACACACACTAGGGACAATTTCTACATTTGCCCAGCCAATTAACCTACAAACCTGCACGTCTTTGGAGTGTGGGAGGAAACCGAAGATCTCGGAGAAAACCCACGCAGGTCACGGGGAGAACGTACAAACTCCTTACAGACGGCGGCTGTAGTCAGGATCGAACCAGGGTCTCCGGCGCTGCATTCGCTGTAAGGCAGCAACTCTACCGCTGCGCCACCGTGCCGCAGGCTTTAACACAAACCCCGTTTTTAACATATTCCAAAGAGAGACACGGAATGCTGGAGTAACTCAGCGGGACAGGCAGCATCTCTGGAGAGAAGGAATGGGCGACGTTTCGGGTCGAGACCCTCCTTCAGTGATGTTCCGGGTCGAGACCCTTCTTTAGACTGCAGACTGAAGAAGGGTCTCGACCCGAAACGTCACCCATTCCTTCTCCCCAGAGATGTTGCCTGTCCCGCTGAGTTACTCCAGCATTTTTGTGTCGACCTTCGATTTAAACCAGCACCTGCAGTTCCTTCCTGCACATTCGAGATTGACAGATTCTTGATTAGTTCGGATGTCGGGGGGGGTTTTGGGGAGAATGTGGTCGGGAGGGAGAGATAGATCAGCCACGATTGAATGGTGGAGTAGACTTTGTGGGCCAAATGTCCTAATTCTGCTCCTATAACGGCACGGTGGCGCAGCGGTAGAGTTGCTGCCTTACAGCGAATGCAGCGCCGGAGACACGGGTTCGATCCTGACTACGGGCGCCGTCTGTACGGAGTTTGTACGTTCTCCCCGTGACCTGCGTGGGTTTTCTCCGAGATCTTCGGTTTCCTCCCACACTCCAAAGACGTACAGGTTTGTAGGTTAATTGACTGGGTAAATGTAAAAAAATTGTCCCCAGTGTGTGTAGGATAGTGTTAATGTGCGGGGATCGCTGGGCGGCGCGGACTCGGTGGGCCGAAGGGCCTGTTTCCGCGCTGTATCTCTAAATCTCTAAATCTAAAAAACGAACTTATGAACTTACGAGCAAGTTAAACAAAGCTTGTCACTGTACGTCGGTCGGTACACAAGACAAGAATAAACCTCGGCCTAAATGTTTTGTGGAGCTTTGAACTCTATTTTACATCAGACACGAGCGTTGATGAATTGTAATGTCATTCCGTGTGCACGTGATGCCAGAAACCGAGCAGAGGTGACACCAGGGATGGTGACCAGAGGCACCTGTCCAATCTCACTGGTGGTGGCAGGTGAAATCAATTTTGGATCACTCTCTGCTTAAAAATCAACAGCGTGGTGTGATCCAATTTCCAGGCTTCAGAGTTTTGACATCACCTTAGCCAAACATGATACTCGCTAGCTAGGCTGTCAACAATCACCCAGCAGAATCTTCAACGTGGCTAATATTCCTCACCCCTCCCCCCCTCACCCTCACCCTCCCCCCCTCACCCTCACCCCGCTGAGTGATGAATAACCCGGACCCAGTGCCCGAGATCCCAGCCATGTGGTGTAGTGACAGGGACCCACACAATCTCCTCCCTCTGCTCACCAGTGTTCTTTTTAAGAAGTGCCTGCTATTTGTTTTGTTGCGCAGCGGGTAGAGCTGCTGCCTCACAGCGCCAGAGACCCGGGTTCGATCCCGACTTCGGGTGCTGTCTGTACGGAGTTTGTACGTTCTCCCCGTGACCTGCGTGGGTTTTCTCCGAGATCTTCGGTTTCCTCCCACACTCCAAAGACGTGCAGGTTTGTAGGTTAATTGGCTGGGTATAAAATGTAAAATTGTCCCTAGTGTGTGTAGGGTAGTGTTAGTGTGCGGGGATCGCTGGTCGGCGCGGACTCGGTGGGCAGAAGGGCCCATTTCCACGCTGTATCTCTAAACTAAACCTTTATTTACCACTGCCAATGTCCTGGTGCCATTAAGAGAAAGATATTGCATTTTGATAATTCAGCCCTCAAAATACATAGAACACAGTACAGTACAGCACAGGAACAGGCCCTTCAGCCCACAATGTCCGTGCTGAACATGATGCTAAACCTATCTCCTCTGCCTTCACATGATCCATATCCCTCCATTCCCTGCATATCCACCTGCCTGTCTAAAAGCCTCAAACACCAC